>NC_138302.1:73541271-73576271 GCF_965601325.2 Salmo salar | reverse complement strand
CTCTACACAAAATATCCCTCTATTTAAACACGTACACAAAACCATGAAAACAAATACCCTCTGCCACGTCCTGACCAAACTACAATAACAAATACCCTCTGCCACGTCCTGACCAAACTACAATAACAAATAGACCCCTTTACTGGTCAGGACGTGACACACAAATACCAGAAATTCAGCTAAAATTATGCACTAACCTTTGACGATCTTCATCAGATGACACTCCTAGGACATTATGTTACACAATACATGTATGTTTTGCTCGATAAAGTTCATATTTATATCCAAAAACAGCATTTTACATTGGCGCGTAATGTTGAGAAATGTTTTCCCTCCAAACCCAACGGTGAATGAGCACAATGAGCACACATATTACAGAAATACTCATCATAAACTTTGATCAATATAGAAGTGTTATGCACAGAATTATAGATACACTTCTCCTAAATGTAACCGCTTTGTCAGATTTCAAAAAAGGTTCACGGCGAAAGCACAATTTGCAATAATCTGAGTACAGCCCAAAAGACACCAATAACAAGCAAACAGAAACCCGCCATCTTGGAGTCAGTAAAACTAAGAAATGACATTATAAATATTCACTTACCTTTGATTATCTTCATCAGAAGGCACTCCCAGGAACCCCAGCTCCACAATAAATGTTTGATAAAGTTCATATTTATGTCCAAATAATTAGGTTCACTATCCAAATCCACAACGCGCATGCTTACTTAGTCCAGACGAAAAGTCAAAAAAGTTATACTACAGTTTGTAGAAACATGTCAAACGATGTATTTAATCAATCTTTAGGTTGTTTTTATCATATATCTTGAATAAAATTCCAACCGGACCTATCCGTTCTCTTTAGGAGTGAATATGAATTCAGCTCGCTCCCAAGTCCTTGCGCGTGACTGAACCCATGCCTTATAATAACCTACTTCCTTGTGCTGTTATTCCCATCAAATTCACCATAGAATATTCAAACACCATTCTAAAGACTGTTGACATCTAGTGGAAGCTTTAGGAAGTGCAAAATGAACCCTAAGTCACTGTATACAGTCAAGGCAATCACTTGAAAAAACTACAACCTCAGATTTTTCACTTCCTGCTTGACTTTTTCTCAGGTTTTTGCCTGCCATATGAGTTCTGTTATACTCACAGACACAATTCAAACAGTTTTAGAAACTTCAGAGTGTTTTCTATACAAATATACTAATCATATGCATATTCTAGTTTCTGGGCCAGAGTAGTAACCTGTTCAAATTGGGTACGTTTTTCATCCGGCCGTGAAAATACTGCCCCCTAGCCCCAACAGGTTAAATGGCCCCACAAATCGCGGACCCAGCTTCCGGGCAGGGCAGGCAGAGGGGCAGGTTTCGGGTCGAGAGCCAGACCCGGTCCCCCGGTGCGAACACCGGGGCCTCACTGCGGTGGCGATCTGTGTTTTCCTTTTGGCGCATCACGGCCTGCTGAAGGTGAACACGGACAGCTTCCCATGTCTCCTCCACGTGCCTGAACCAGTCGTCCACCGCAGGAACCTCGGTCTGGCTCTGATGCCAAGGCGCCAGAACCGGCTGGTACCCCAGTACGCACTGGAAGGGGGAGAGGTTAGTGGAGGAGTGATGAAGCGAGTTCTGTGCCATCTCAGCCCAGGGCACGAACGCCGCCCACTCCCCCGGCCAGTCCTGGCAATAGGACCGCAGAAACCTGCCCACATCCTGGTTTACTCTTTCCACCTGCCCATTACTCTCTGGGTGAAAGGCTGATCGAGACCCCCAGACGTTCCATGAACGCCTTCCAGACCCTAGACGTGAACTGGGGACCCAGATCAGACACTATATCCTCAGGCACCCCGTAGTGCCGGAAGACGTGCGTAAACAAGGCCTCCACAGTCTGTAGGGCCATAGCGAGACCGGCCAGAGGGAGGAGATGACAGGACTTAGAGAAACGATCCACAACGACCAGGATCGCGGTGTTACCCTGTGAGAGTGGAAGATCGGTCAGAAAATCCAGCGACAGGTGTGACCATGGCCGTTGTGGAACGGGTAAGGGATGTAGCTTACCTCTGGGCAGGTGCCTAGGAGCCTTACACTGGGCGCACACCGAGCAGGAGGAAACATAAACCCTCACGTCCTTAGCCAAGGTAGGCCACCAGTACCTCCTGCTCAACCGATCCCAGGATGACCAGAGGAGGGTGACGTGTGGGCCCAATAGATCAACCGGTCACGAACAGCAGACGGGACGTACAGACGCCCAGCGGGACACTGGACGGGAGCGGGCTCTGCACGTAACGCCTGCTCTATGTCCGTGTCCAGCTCCCACACTACCGGCGCCACCAGGCAGGAGGTGGGGAGTATGGGAGTGGGATCCATGGGCCGCTCCTCTGTGTCATACAACCGGGACAATGCGTCTGCCTTAACGTCTGGGAGCCTGGTCTGTAAGAAAGGGTAAACACAAAACGGGTGAAAAACATGGCCCACCTTGCCTGGCGAGGGTTCAGTCTCCTGGATGTACTCCAGATTACGGTGGTCAGTCCAGATGAGAAAAGGGTGTCTAGCCCCCTCAAGCCAATGTCTCTACGCCTTCAAAGCCTTAACCACAACCAACAGCTCCCGGTCCCCCACATCATAGTTCCACTCCACCGGGCTGAGCTTCTACGAGAAGAAAGTACAGGGGCTAGAACCCCCCCCCACACACACACACAACCTAGCTTTGTGTAGGAGTGACGTCACCTGTTGGAAAACAATCACAGATTTTAGAATCTTGTCTATTATCTCTGTACCTGTATGCTGTATATCTATGTGTGTGTGTGTGTGTGTGTGTGTGTGTGTGTGTGTGTGTGTGTGTGTGTGTGTGTGTGTGTGTGTGTGTGTGTGTGTGTGTGTGTGTGTGTGTGTGTGTGTGTGTGTGTGTGTGTGTGTGCGCTCCAGGCTCGGCAGGTTCTAGAGAGAGAGTTCAACAACGTCCTGGCCCTGGGCACCGATTGCAGACTGGAGGAGGTGAGTCTCCAGGAAATACTGGTCCCTCAAGAGTTTTACTTTCACCATCTCCCTGGGAAATATGTATCTGTTTCTGTATTACCATTTTGCTTGTTTGTGTACAATCGTTTTTACGTTACTGTTGACGCTCTCTCTCTCTCTCCCTCTCTCTCTCTCTCTCTCTCTCTCTCTCTCTCTCTCTCTCTCTCCGTAGAGTGGGGATGATAAGGCGTTCCGCCGCTCTCCATCGTGGCGTAAGCGTTTCAGGGAGCGGGAGGGAGGGGGAGGGATGGTCATGATGGCGGGCTCCATGGAAACCCTGCCCGCTGGGTTCCATATGCCCTCCATGTCCATGGCCCTGGTGCCCAAGAACCACCTGCAACCAGAAGTTGTTTGGAAGGGGGTACTGTATTCATAGGGGGTACTGTATTCATAGGGGGTACTGTATTCATAGGGAGTACTGTATTCATAGGGAGTACTGTATTCATAGGGAGTACTGTATTCATAGGGAGTACTGTATTCATAGGGGTACTGTATTCATAGGGAGTACTGTATTCATAGGGAGTACTGTATTCATAGGGAGTACTGTATTCATAGGGAGTACTGTATTCATAGGGAGTACTGTATTCATAGGGGTACTGTATTCATAGGGGGTACTGTATTCATAGGGAGTACTGTATTCATAGGGAGTACTGTATTCATAGGGAGTACTGTATTCATAGGGAGTACTGTATTCATAGGGGTACTGTATTCATAGGGAGTACTGTATTCATAGGGAGTACTGTATTCATAGGGAGTACTGTATTCATAGGGGTACTGTATTCATAGGGAGTACTGTATTCATAGGGAGTACTGTATTCATAGGGAGTACTGTATTCATAGGGAGTACTGTATTCATAGGGAGTACTGTATTCATAGGGAGTACTGTATTCATAGGGGGTACTGTATTCATAGGGAGTACTGTATTCATAGGGAGTACTGTATTCATAGGGAGTACTGTATTCATAGGGAGTACTGTATTCATAGTTGAATGGATGGATGTGATGAATGGATGGATGGATGTGATGCGAGTGTTTGGCGACTCACTGACAATGAAAGCCACCAAATGATTTCATCTTAACACTTGGTGTGTGTGAGGGCATTCATGCGTGTTTGTGCCGTTCACTCTGCTTTGCCTGACTCACTGCACGCTGTCTCCTTTCTCTCCCGCTCTGCCACACCCATTTCTGCCACGTCCTGTCTAGCTCCTCCCCCGGATCCCCAGAGACTCGATCCCTCTGCTGTACGGACGTACTCCTGCTAACTGCACTCCACTTACTAACAGGAGCTAACGCTAACAGGTAAGACAACCTAGCAATGCTAACAAATGGTTATGGCCAAGAGCCTTTTTCTGAATAAAAGGATTAGGGAATCTTCATGCTAATTCATCCCTAGTTACTAACAGAAGGGCTAACCCACTTCTAACCTATTCTAACTTGATAAGGGTGCAAGTGTGCTGCTTTAAAACAATCAAACTACTGTAAATGAGTAAATCCTCCTCTCGTTCTCTCCCTCTCTCTCCTTCTCTCTGTCGTTCTATCTCTTTCAGTGCATTCCCATTACCTTTATGGACACATGCTTGCGGCCTTTCGAGTGTAACATGCCAAATTTGGGAGAAATCTGGACGTTAAGGGACCTGTATCCAGCATCACCTCTCACCTTCTCCCTGGGACACGTGCAATACGGCGGTGACCTCTGACCTTTTGACCTTCGAACTTTGAGCGTGCTCATTGGCGTTCTCACTGCTGTAAAGGAGCCTCTGCACCGTCTCTATTCCCAGTAAACCCAGTACCCCCAGTAGCCTTGTTGTTGTGGTTTCGTGCTCCCGCTCCCTGGTCTAGTATTAATTCCTAATCTGTGGGTTCTAGTCCTAATTCCTAATCTGTGGGTTCTAGTCCTAATTCCTAATCTGTGGGTTCTAATCCTAATTCCTAATCTGTGGGTTCTAATCCTAATTCCTAATCTGTGGGTTCTAGTACTAATTCCTAATCTGTGGGTTCTAGTCCTAATTCCTAATCTGTGGGTTCTAGTACTAATTCCTAATCTGTGGGTTCTAATCCTAATTCCTAATCTGTGGGTTCTAGTCCTAATTCCTAATCTGTGGGTTCTAGTCCTAATTCCTAATCTGTGGGTTCTAATCCTAATTCCTAATCTGTGGGTCCTAGTCTAACTCCTGGCTGTTTTAATGACAAATCCCACCTACACGGTGCCCCCTCTCGGTTATGCAAGGTATTCATCATGTATTGTCTCTATCTGTAAATAAAATGGATGACGTGTTTTTTATATCAATATATATTGGAATTATATAGGGAGAATATTATGATATCATTGCTGTATGAAACCCAATGCCCTGTATTCAGTGGTGACTGTTCTCTGTGTGTTGGACCTCTGTTTTCTATGCTGTCAGTGTCTGAAACGCCAGTTCCATGAGGGATTCACTAAGCAAGGAGGGCTGTGTTCCTCTATGTGAATACTACTACTATGATCCTCAGCCACAGGTTCATGAGTCCAGACCTAAACGGCTCAGTTACCTTTCCTGCCTTTGATCCCCTCCTTTCCTTCTCTCCTCTCCTCCTTCCTTTTCCTATCTCCTCTTGTTTTCTCCTCTCCTTCCCCTATTTGACACAATGTAGCCACCATGAGTATAGTAGGGGATCCTATGGATATGAGAGGGTAGAGTAGGAGCTGTGGATATGAGAGGGTACAGTAGGAGCTGTGGATATGAGAGGGTACAGTAGGAGCTGTGGATATGAGAGGGTACAGTAGGAGCTGTGGGTATGAGAGGGTACAGTAGGAGCTGTGGATATGAGAGGGTACAGTAGGAGCTGTGGATATGAGAGGGTACAGTAGGAGCTGTGGGTATGAGAGGGTACAGTAGGAGCTGTGGGTATGAGAGGGTACAGTAGGAGCTGTGGATATGAGAGGGTACAGTAGGAGCTGTGGATATGAGAGGGTACAGTAGGAGCTGTGGATATGAGAGGGTACAGTAGGAGCTGTGGATATGAGAGGGTACAGTAGGAGCTGTGGATATGAGAGGGTACAGTAGGAGCTGTGGATATGAGAGGGTACAGTAGGAGCTGTGGGTATGAGAGGGTACAGTAGGAGCTGTGGATATGAGAGGGTACAGTAGGAGCTGTGGATATGAGAGGGTACAGTAGGAGCTGTGGATATGAGAGGGAACAGTAGGAGCTGTGGATATGAGAGGGTACAGTAGGAGCTGTGGGTATGAGAGGGTACAGTAGGAGCTGTGGATATGAGAGGGTACAGTAGGAGCTGTGGATATGAGAGGGTACAGTAGGAGCTGTGGATATGAGAGGGTACAGTAGGAGCTGTGGGTATGAGAGGGTACAGTAGGAGCTGTGGATATGAGAGGGTACAGTAGGAGCTGTGGGTATGAGAGGGTACAGTAGGAGCTGTGGGTATGAGAGGGTACAGTAGGAGCTGTGGATATGAGAGGGTACAGTAGGAGTTGTGGATATGAGAGGGTACAGTAGGAGTTGTGGGTATGAGAGGGTACAGTAGGAGCTGTGGATATGAGGGTACAGTAGGAGCTGTGGATATGAGGGTACAGTAGGAGCTGTGGATATAAGGGGGTACAGTAGGAGCTATGGATATGAGAGGTGTACAGTAGGAGCTGTGGGTATGAGGGTACAGTAGGAGCTGTGGATATGAGAGGGTACAGTAGGAGCTGTGGATATGAGGGTACAGTAGGAGATGTGGATATAAGGGGGTACAGTAGGAGCTGTGGATATGAGAGGTGTACAGTAGGAGCTGTGGGTATGAGGGTACAGTAGGAGCTGTGGATATGAGAGGGTACAGTAGGAGCTGTGGATATGAGAGGGTACAGTAGGAGCTGTGGATATGAAAGCAGTAGGCTCCTATATCTCGGACTGGAGGGAAACGGCTATGACAGTGAAACCCCAGACTAACCTTCATGGTGGATGGATGGTGTTGTTTTTCACTGGATGACGTCTGTATGTCTGGGAAATTGTCTCTTCTTCATTTCAAATCAAACTGTAAATTGCTGCTCGGGCATCAGCCAAATGAAATCCTCACAAACAGGTCACCTGACAGAGACAGTGATGATGTCATATATGGACTGTTCCCCTGGCCCCTCCCCTTCCTGTCCAGTTGCCATGGGGATGTGAATGTGGCCAATGATTGTGTCTGACCACTAGCAAGTGTTGTGTGTGTGACCTCCTCTCCTCCAATGAGAGAGCTCTATCAGTGAACCAGTGTCAGATGTCTGTATCCAGTTGTATATTTGACAGACTGTGGTTTAAAGGTGTCTGAGGTTCCTACTGTGGCAGCTATGAGTACTGTACCTGTATTTATTCCAGGTGTGAAATGATGCTGACAAATCAAGATTTTATTATTTGCTATTTAAAAAGTCTATTGTATTTTTGACACTATAGACATAAGTAAAGCAGTTTTTTTAAGATAAGTGTTGATGTTGTGTGTTCATTTTGAGGTGATGGTGTGTGTTCATTTTGAGGTGATGGTGTGTGTGTGTGTGTGTGTGTGATAAATGCGACCAAGTATTGAAAATGGTCTTTAATTCATGTTTGAAAAAAATATAACTTCTTGGAACATCTACAAATACACAACAATCTTTATTATTAAGGTCAAAAATAAATGTGTAAAAATGTTTTTAAATAAAAACGGAACGTATTTAAATCACGAACATTCATTACCAGTTGAAATTAAGCACAAGTCATTGGTCAAAACTGCCATGGTACATATTGGCCCCATAAATAATAAACTGTTGTTTTTAAGCATAACAAACACAAACAGAATGCAAGATAGATCAGGGAAAGATTTAGAAAAGAAGGAAAGGTGGATTTCTCTGCATTAAGTTAGGACAGAAAACCATCTTTCTCTTTGCTCCTTCCCAGTGAGATCCACACAGGTACCTTGATCTTTGTCCTGAATCATCATTGATTGATGTCAGTGGGAGGTCATCTTAGGATCTGACCTGACCGGTAAGCTACTGGGAGGGAGGTGTGGACCACAGGGTTGGGTAGTTAGGGAATAAGGTCCCAGGCCTGGAAGAGGTGTGGACCACAGGGTTGGGTAGTTAGGGAATAAGGTCCCAGGCCTGGAAGAGGTGTGGACCACAGGGTTGGGTAGTTAGGGAATAAGGTCCCAGGCCTGGAAGAGGTGTGGACCACAGGGTTGGGTAGTTAGGGAATAAGGTCCCAGGCCTGGAAGAGGTGTGGACCACAGGGTTGGGTAGTTAGGGAATAAGGTCCCAGGCCTGGAAGAGGTGTGGACCACAGGGTTGGGTAGTTAGGGAATAAGGTCCCAGGCCTGGAAGAGGTGTGGACCACAGGGTTGGGTAGTTAGGGAATAAGGTCCCAGGCCTGGAAGAGGTGTGGACCACAGGGTTGGGTAGTTAGGGAATAAGGTCCCAGGCCTGGAAGAGGTGTGGACCACAGGGTTGGGTAGTTAGGGAATAAGGTCCCAGGCCTGGAAGAGGTGTGGACCACAGGGTTGGGTAGTTAGGGAATAAGGTCTCAGGCCTGGAAGAGGTGTGGACCACAGGGTTGGGTAGTTAGGGAATAAGGTCTCAGGCCTGGAAGAGGTGTGGACCACAGGGTTGGGTAGTTAGGGAATAAGGTCAAAGGCCTGGAAGAGGTGTGGACCACAGGGTTGGGTAGTTAGGGAATAAGGTCAAAGGCCTGGAAGAGGTGTGGACCACAGGGTTGGGTAGTTAGGGAATAAGGTCAAAGGCCTGGAAGAGGTGTGAGGGCTTTGTATTAGGGCAAGGAGTTTGTCCAGTTTACATGACCAGACCAGGAGAAATTCCCTGGCCCATGTTGGTGTGTTGGTGTGTATGGTGCTGTGTGGGTGTGTTGTGTGGGGTGGGTGTGTTGGTGTTGTGTGGGTGTGTGGTGTCCCAGGACTGGTTGGACCTGACTGGGGCAGGCCCTGCTCTTCCTTCCTCCCTTCATTGAGGCAGTCACTGATCTTACATGATTGATGGGTGCAGGGTAGGTTCCACTGCATAGCTTTCACCTATCCAGTTATATCAGATCAGTGACTTTCTCAGGGGAAGGAGGACAGAAGGGTGGATTTGTATTGGAAGTAGAGGTATTGGAGCAGGGCCCTGTTAACAGCACGTGTCTCTGCTGCTCTGGGTTCATTTGGGAATGTCCACAGGTACAGGGCAGGCCACCGGAGCCCCTTCTACTGCTGTGATACTGTCCACCATGGACGTCAGACAGCACAGGTTAGTCTGCTCTGGAGAGTCTGCACTTAGGAGGTCTAGAGGGAGACAGGAGGGAGACTGGAGAGAGACAGGAGAGAGACAGGAGGGAGACTGAAAAGAGACAGGAGGGAGACAGGAGAGAGACAGGAGAGAGACTGAAAAGAGACAGGAGGGAGACAGGAGAGAGACAGGAGAGAGACTGGAGGGAGACAGGAGGGAGACAGGAGGGAGACAGGAGAGAGACAGGAGGGAGACAGGAGGGAGACAGGAGAGAGACTGGAGAGAGACAGGAGAGAGACTGTCATAAACTAACATTTCCAATAAGTTCTGGGTGCAATGCTCAAACATAGTATACTGTGAGTTTAAATGTGTCAGGTAGCCTAGTGGTTAAGAGCATTGGGCCTGTAGCCAAAAGGTCGCTGGTTCGAATCCCAGAGCCAACTAGGTGAAAATGTGCCATTGAGCAAGGCACTTAACCCTGATTGCTCCTGTAAGTCACTCTGGATAAGAGTGTCTGCTAAATGACTCTCGTTGCTGTAGCTCTGACTGCAGTGGTCTGAGGTGTTGCTCCACTCTGGGCTGCTACAACAGGTGCTGCCTGATCCCTGCTTGTTCGACGACGACACCTGTTACCATGGAGACACACACAACGCTGTCAGTCACCCCGTCTTATGACACGTCACCCCACACAGACACCAACCGTGACACACACACCATCTCATTCACAACAATCACACACAACTATTGATCATCTCTGTCTGTTGCAGCCTGCTTGTCTAGACAGCTCTTTTTCAATGACTCACACACACTACGCTACCCACAAATACATCTCCACTTTCTCAATGAGTTTGTCCATCAACTGGTGTATTACCGTCTCATACATCACCATTACAACTGGTGTATTACCGTCTCATACATCACCATTACAACTGGTGTATTACCGTCTCATACATCACCATTACAACTGGTGTATTACCGTCTCATACATCACCATTACAACTGGTGTATTACCGTCTCATACATCACCATTACAACTGGTGTATTACCGTCTCATACATCACCATTACAACTGGTGTATTACCGTCTCATACATCACCATTACAACTGGTGTATTACCGTCTCATACATCACCATTACAACTGGTTCTGAAGCTGGGAGGTTGAGATGAAACTAAATGAAGATGAGCACTCAGCTGACATTTGAATATCCCTCTAAGTGATGTTCTGTCTGTGATGTTGATGGATGGTTTCATGAGGGTTCTGTCCGCGGTACTGTCAATAAATGTTCTGTTCTGGAGCTGCTCTGTTGAAACATATTCCACAAGAGTTGAACCCCATATACCAGAGTTCATACACCCCATATATCAGAGTTTATGCACCCCATATACCAGAGTTTATACACCCCATATACCAGAGTTCATACACCCCATATATCAGAGTTTATTCACCCCATATACCAGAGTTTATATACACCATATACCACAGTTTATACACCCCATATACCACAGTTTATACACCCCATATACCAGAGTTTATTCACCCCATATATCAGAGTTTATTCACCCCATATACCAGAGTTTATACACCCCATATACCAGAGTTTATACACCATATACCACAGTTTATACACCCCATATACCACAGTTTATACACCCCATATACCAGAGTTTATACACCCCATATACCAGAGTTTATACACCCCATATACCAGTGTTTATACACCCCATATACCAGAGTTTATACACCCAATATATCAGAGTTTATACACCCCATATATCAGAGTTTATACACCCCATATACCAGAGTTTATACACCCCATATATCAGAGTTTATACACCACAAATAGCAGAGTTTATACACCCCATATATCAGAGTTTATACACCCCATATACCAGAGTTTATACACCCCATATACCAGAGTTTATATACCACAAATACCAGAGTTTATACACCCCATATATCAGAGTTTATACACCCCATATATCAGAGTACACCTACCCACCAATCACCTTACCTAAAGTTCTGTACACCTCACACCTACCCACCAATCACCTTACCTAAAGCTCTGTAACCTCACACCTACCCACCAATCACCTTACCTAAAGCTCTGTAACCTCACACCTACCCACCAATCACCTTACCTAAAGCTCTGTAACCTCACACCTACCCACCAATCACCTTACCTATAGATCTGTAACCTCACACCTACCCACCAATCACCTTACCTAAAGCTCTGTAACCTCACACCTACCCACCAATCACCTTACCTATAGCTCTGTAACCTCACACCTACCCTCTCCTGTCCTCATTACATTTACATTTGAGTCATTTAGCAGACACTCTTATCCAGAGCGACTTACAGTAGTGAATGCATACATTTCATTTCATACATTTAAAAAAAAAAAATCGTACTGGCCCCCCGTGGGAATCGAACCCACAACCCTGGTGTTGCAAACACCATGCTCTACCAACTGAGCTACAGGGAGGCCTATCTCTGACCTGTCCTCATTTACCTCTGACCTCTCCTGTCCTCATCTATCTATGACCTCTCCTGTCCTCATCTATCTCTGACCTCTGCTGTCCTCATCCATCTCTGACCTCTCCTGTCCTCATCTACCTCTCCTCTTCTGTCCTCATCTATCTCTGACCTCTCCTGTCCTCATCTATCTATGACCTCTCCTGTCCTCATCTATCTATGACCTCTCCTGTCCTCATCCATCTCTGACCTCTCCTGTCCTCATCCATCTCTGACCTCTCCTGTCCTCATCTATCTATGACCTCTCCTGTCCTCATCTACCTCTGACCTCTCCTGTCCTCATCTATATATGACCTTTCCTGTCCTCATCTATCTCTCCTCTCCTGTCCTCATCTACCTCTCCTCTCCTGTCCTCATCTACCTCTGACCTCTCCTGTCCTCATCCATCTCTGACCTCTCCTGTCCTCATCTACCTCTGACCTCTCCTGTCCTCTTCTACCTCTCCTCTCCTGTCCTCATCCATCTCTGACCTCTCCTGTCCTCATCCATCTCTGACCTCTCCTGTCCTCATCTATCTCTGACCTCTCCTGTCCTCATATCTCTGACCTCTCCTGTCCTCATCTACCTCTGACCTCTCCTGTCCTCATCTACCTCTGACCTCTGCTGTCCTCATCTACCTCTGACCTCTCCTTTCCTGTCCTCATTTATCTCTGTTCACCGCCCTCCATCCCTCTCTCCTCGCTTCTACCTGGCTCCATCTCTCACTTTCTTCCAGTCCTCTGCTCACTCTATTTACTGATGGTGGAACAGACAGGAGAGGTCAGAGATAGATGAGGACAGGAGAGGTCAGAGATAGATGAGGACAGGAGAGGAGAGGTCATACTGTCTGTTCCACCATCATAACTACTCTAACCAACCAGAACACTGTCTGTTCCACCATCATAACTACTGTGTCGTGACGTTGTATTAGTTAATGTGACGACTGTTGCTCATCGAATGATTAACGGTTTATAATTGCGTGATTAAATTAATTAAGCAATGAATCAAGCAATTATTAACTCATCAACCTGGGGCACCATGGGAACAGTATTTTGATTGAGTTTCTATTTCCCAAATTAACTCAAAGGATATCAGAATATCGATTTTACAACAGTCGCTAAATTAATCAATTTCCTCTACAGTCTCATTCTGAACGTCGCATAATCCGGGAATCTGCACGGACCCGGGCTTCACCAATGAGTTTACCACACCAATCTTAGTTGATTATTTATTTACTAGCAAGCTAAAATGATGATAAAAATACACATACACAAAACACAGTCTAGCTATTGATTAGGACTTAGTATAACGGGCCAACACACTATGGCGCGTGTTACCCAAAATGGGGATTTAAAAGAGAGAGAAATCAAGAAAGTACACGAGAGAAATATACATTTGGGTTCATTTGTCAGCCATGCTTATTTAAACCTAGCCTTGCCCCGAACTGCCGCTCTTATGGGTCAGAATATAATGATGTAATTACGTGTTGGAGGTCTCAGGTGGGAAGCTCCGCGTGTGTCGTTTAGGCTTCTCAATGACGCACTTCTCAGGTGCAACTCTCTGGTTGTCCTCACGATGTCAGTGTCCTTCTTGGCTAAGTGGTCTGATCCCTCGCCCTTGATCTGAAAGGGGTCTTCTGAGGACAGACAGCTCTGTAGCTCAGAGCTCACAGCTTCGGACTCGAACGGTGTATATGCCACGATTCAATGGAGAGTGTGGTTCGGCTTGAATTCACCCGCTTAGACACAGCTACTCATCCGTAGTTCGTGTAGAAAAATATTTCTTTGTCTTCAACCTTGTGTTTCGTTTTGGGGTTCGTTGACTTTGTTAGACCTTCGCTGCAGCTTGGGGTCACTTAGTCTCCTATGTTAATTCTTCACTCTCCTGTCTTATACCCTTGGGTCAGAAGTGGGTGTAACCGCCTTTAGGGCAATTCTCTGGGCGGACCAAATTAAGGGGCAAGGCCTAGATTTGACTAAAATCCTATTTTAGACACTACCTTCACATCTCATCTTTACCAAAACATTCTCTTTGATTTGGATATTTTCCACACAACGTACAATGTATAAACATCAGGCATATACTGGGAAAACTCTTAAAGGTACAATGTTTTCATAATAACGTCATCTCTTAACCTTTAATAACAATTCAAAAGTTACATACATTTTCATATTCCACCTCTCGTCATGACCACCATTGTGGCTGACGGAAACCATTGTTCCAAAGTCCCTTTATTGCATGTTTAATGTTCTGAGGCCAGAATTCCATTGTGAGGACAAAGGAATTTCTCTGTGGCCTAAGGTTTATTATGGCGTGAGGGGTCATAAAACCCCCACATCTTCAGACCCCTAGATCTATCCTCCTCTGTTGGGGTTTTGGGAGATAATCTGTAGGGTGGTGGTCTCCTGTACCCTGACCTGATCAGGACAGTCATGACAGTCCCCCTCTGGTAGGTTCAACTTGGAATGATTCTGCATGTTGCAACCCACCATAAGAATGACCATCGGATGTCCTGGTCTGTGGATCATCAGAGCAGCCCCCCCCCCCCTTTGGTGGTTCACCCTGGTAGGCTTTCCGCAAGCTGTGGATCACCACCAGAATGGACCTAGGAGGTCTGGCAGTGGCTCTGTGTTCCGGCCCGTCGTCCGGTTATCCCGGCTAGTGGACCTAGGCAGTAACTTGGCAGACGTTAATAATGCACAACACTCAGGCAATACATCATTACATTTCCTCCCCAAACGAGCGGCGTCTTGGCTCTAAGGCTTCCTAAGCGTCAAAGGTAATGAAACGAAAAATTTGAATAAAAACATAAAAGTATACAAAATATGTCTACCACACCTTAATCATCTAATATGGACTATGTTCTATATATGTCCAAGGTCTAGGCTAAATAGCTCTATCATGGCATTGTCTCTAATGTCATGTCTAGGGTGATCCTACTTGCAGGTGGGTAGTTAAGGCACTTGGAAAAACTTGGCCCCTGAAGGCCAAAGCTTACATTAGGGACATTACTGGGCTGACCTAGCGAGTTCGGGAGAGGAGGCCGGGACTGGGCCCTGTAAGAGGGTTTCCGGATCCATTGCCAACTTTCCAAAAATCGTGATCGCTTCCGTCCCACGGGTGATCCTAGTATAAGACCTCATTAGGTCTTCCATTGCACGTGTGCGCCTGTGTACGTAGTAGGTGCACACGCCAAGGGAAATGAGACCAAGGATCATAGTCACAGTCAGGATACTGTCCGGCACCGTCCAAGAGCGGGCGACAGACCAATCTTTTGGTCTGTAGTCAGTCGGGTCGACTAACAGTGCCTCATCCAGTACGCTAAGATCAACAGTCATGGGTCCCTCGTGCAGGATTTGGTATTGAATGGTTTGTGGTAATTCAAGGGAACGTTTAGCAAAAGCGTCCGGCATTTCAATCTCTGTGTCTATCCGGTCGTCGGGAAGGTGGTATAGAGCAAGGTCGTCTACGTGAATAATCGCCCCCTCTGGTACCGTAACAAAAACAGTCTGGTTGGGAAGGTTCAATTGGGTGATGGAGTCATGGCGTTCGTAAGTCATAGTGGCGGACGCGAACGGTGTGTTGACCAACCATCGGTTCCCTACCACCTCCACTTGTGTGGTGGTGGCCCCATCCCTGGCTGTTAGTTTGGCTCTACAGCGTTCTTCGCTGGTGATAGCTTTAATACCACAAAGACGCTCGGTGTTATCCCTGACAAATGGTTTGCTAGCACAAAGGTAGTGGACATCTTTGGTTGGAGTACACATTAGCAGGTTAGGGGTGAGATAGAAATCTGGGTTGTTTTCCTGGTAAGCTACAACTGGGGGCGTGGCAATCTTTACGTGGGTACTGTCGCGCCAAAATCCTACATTGAGAACCGTTTTCAATCTATAGATATTCTCCAGTTCAACAACCGGCAGCGTCAGTAGAAAACCAACTTCATTACGATCAACATCAACGTGTATTGGGATGGCCGACCCTAGACTATAGGCCAAATGTGACTGTAACGGCCTTATCGTGGTTGAAGTAGCTGAGGTCAATATGTCGTGCACCATTGAGAGGGGCACTAGATATGAGGGGATTCTATTCATGGCCAAGTGGTCCATAGAAGAGCTAACTTCACGGAGAAAATCCTCCATTAACAATCGAACCAATTGGACATGGGCATAGTCATGGTTCATGACCTCTGCTAGCTTTCCTACAGACAGGATAGTTTTGTTCAGGAGAGTAGCGTGTGTGTTGACCACCAGAATAGTGTCCTGGAGAGACTTTCCCACATGTTGCAACCTAAGGGCCTGTGCCTTCATCTGTTGCTGGATAAGTGGCATTTCTTCAGTAATCTCCCTAACATTCCTCTTGACTGTGGCTAGACTGACTGCGTTGACGGCAGTGGTACTTAGGGCAAATAGTGACCCTACGGCTGCCCCTATCGATAGTAGCGCCCCGACGAATCGTTTTTCTCGCCTGGGCTCAGCTAGTTCTGACTGTGTTACTGTGAACTTTTGGAGTTGGGCCAACATATGGGCAGTGTCTAGCTGGGCGTGTTTAATTGCCTGGCTGGTCCAGTCAGCCCCGGCCCAACTCAAATGCGCCGCAGGTGGAATGTGTTGGCGGTACACATTCTCTGCATCTAGGCGGACATATACCCTCTGTGTGTGTACTCGGCAGTTAGTTATGAGGAGTCCTGGATCATCGCGGAGAACGATTCCCGTAGCGGGTCCGTTCGTGATTACGTCTGCTGGGTTGGTTTTGACCAGGGTGCAGAGTGTCAGGATCATCCAAAGGAACTCCATCCTACAGAAACGCATAATCAGAGATTGTTGGATTATTTCAGTTATTTGTATTCGTAAACAAAAATTGTTTTGACAACTATTTTTCTGTTTTTCTTATTTTTAATCAGTACAGCGCAGGACGATATCACTAGTGACAACAGATGTATATCTGGTAGCTGGGAAGAGAATAAAAGATATTAGGTGCAACGTACTGGTCTCCTGGAAGGGATCAGCTGAGGGTACTTAAGAATTATCTTAGTACCTCTGGTTTTGCTAGGGTTTTTATCTATTCGGTGCTGGCTAGCACCCCTTCTATTCCCATGGGGGGAGTGTACAACTTGATTTGGTTCCAGTGGACCCACTTTAATGTGGCGTTTTGTCGACCTTTGCTGATTTTGATCTGGTAAGCTACAGGTGATAGCTTCACCACAATCTCGTGTGGCCCCGTCCAGTGGGGCAGGAACTTTGTTGCGACGCCCGCGGGTTTGGTGTATATGTAGTACCACACCTTATCTCCGACCTCGAACACCTGGTGTGAGGCTTTTTTGTCGTAATAGGTCTTGTCACCTTCTGCACTTCTTTCCAATTGTCCTTGAGCGTACGCAAAGGTAGTCTGGAGATGGTTCCGCAAGTCGGTCACGTATTGATGAGCCGTGTAGGCGGTGGCTGCGGCGACATCTCCCGGTTGGTACAGGAGATGCAGTGGAAGGGTCATTTGCCGGCCCGTCATCATCTCAAAGGGTGTCATTCCCGTAGACCTGTTGCGTGTGGCTCTGATTGCCATCAGTACCAATGGGAGTTTGAGGTCCCAATCTTTGTGGTTGGCTGCCACATATTTCCTCAAGATTCTGACAATTGATTGGTTGCTCCTTTCTACCCCCCCCCCCGAGCTCCTAGGGTGGTACGCGATGTGGAGTTTAGCTTTGACTCCCAGGAGTTTCCACAGTTCGGTCATTACAGCTGCCGAAAAGTGGGTTCCTCTGTCGCTGTCCACGGTTTCTCCTGGCAGGCCGAAACGACTGAAAACGTGGTTTAGCAAAAGAACGGCAGTGGTTTCTGCTGTGTCATTGGTCGCCGGCAGGCACTCCACCCACTTTGTGAATGCGCAAGTCACTGTGAGGAGGTACTTGTTGCCTCTGGCCGACCTGGCAACTGGGCCGACCCAGTCGATCTGGATCAACCTCCAGGGGAAAGACACACCCTTGCGTTGCAGGGGTGCTCTGTGAAGTGGCTTGGTGGGTTGAAACTGGCAGCAAACTAGACACCCCCTCACGTATCGTGCCACGTCTTGTTCCATGTGAGGCCAGTGGGCCACCTGTCGCAATGTTTCACATGTAGCCTTGACCCCCCTATGGCCTCCACATGGCTCGTCGTGGGCATGAGCTATCATTATCCCCCTCTGTGTTTTAGGAACCACCCACCTTCGAGCGGTGTCGGTTTCTGAAACATACACCAATAGGTCATCTACAAGTGTGAGGTGCTGTTTAGTTGCGTACAGCGAACGCAAGTCGTGTGAACCTGCCAAAGGCAGTTCGGACACTGGGTGGTTGACAGGATCCGACAGGAATGCCATCAAAGTGGCGAGGGACTCATCTTGGTGTTGCATTGCTACCAGGTCGCCATTCATGAATGAATGCGTTAGCAGCACATTATGTTCGTGCGAAGACGTTTTCCGTGGTGCTACATGGCTACGCGTTACCGCAGACACCATAGCTTCCTCAGTGGGTTTCTCGTCTCGAGCATCAAACACCCAAGGGGTGCCGTGAATTGCACCAGATTTCGCCATGCTGTCAGCATGGTCGTTGCCAAGTTTGTCACGACCAGGTGATTTGGAGTGTCCCTTGACTTTCTTCCAATACACCTGTATGTCGTGTTTGGTGATGAGGTCATCACAAGCTAGAATGAGCTCTTTGTTTTTCACCTCTTTACCACTTGAAGTAGTCATGTGCTTTTGTTTCCAAAATGGCAAGTGGCATAAGAAGGTGAGTCTCGCGTAGTTTGAGTCGGTGCAGATCGACAGTTCTGCCAATTCGTGTTTTACCGCTGTTTGCAGGGTGATCAGCACGCCAGCCACTTCTGCAAACTGGCTGGTCTTGTTGCCGAGCTGAAATTGAAGTGGTTTGCACGGAATGTCGTTGTGCCATACCAATCCCACCCCAGCTTGCAAGTGGTCTAGATGGCGGTATGAACAGCCATCTACAAATGCCATCGGCATGTCGAGACACCCGTTCTCTTCGAAATAGTGATGGTTCGAAGGCAATGGCGGAGCGATGTCACGCGGGGGTGGTCCGGAGTCGGTTTCATCGTCACCACAGTGTTGACACACCGCCAAAGCACTGCCCAAAGGTAGGTTTTTTTCTTTTGCGTAGTTGATTACTACATCATGGCTCTGCAGCGTCATGAGCCAAGCCGCTATCCTGCTGTTGTGTACAGCACCCTCACGGATTCGTTGGCTTTTCAGAAAAGTCACAGGCTGGTGACATGTTTCTATGATCACCTTTTGTCCGCTGACATAACTGGTGAAGTGTTTGATTGCCCAGACTGTCGACAGCAGCGCTTTTCGCAGTCTGAGTATTTGTGTTCGGCGGGGTTGAGTGTTTTGCTCGCGTAAGCAACCACACGTTTGTCTTGGTCGTATTTTTGGTACAACCCAGCACTAAGGCAGTGCTCTGAGAAACCGACTTCCAAAAAGAATGTCTTGTCTTTGTTGGGGTATACCAGGCAGGGTGCCTCGCAAAGCAGGTTTTTCAAGGAAGCCACCGCTTCGTTGTGAGTGGCATCCCAAACGAATGGGGTGTCTTTCTGAAGAAGGTGAGTCAACGGTTTTGACAAGTCGGCGTAGTTTTCGATGAATTGACGGGAGTAATTACATACTCCCAAGAAGCTGCGCACCTCGTGAAGGTTTGTAGGTGTTTTGATGTTGCGGACTGCTTGGATTCGGTTAGACTGTGGCAGGATGCCCTCGGCACCCACCAGAAGCCCAACGTAGTTTACCTTGGTCCTGCAACATTGTCCTTTCATGATGGCCAACTTAGCCCCTGCAGTCCCGAGTTGGGTGAGAACGTGGTCCATTTCATTGAGGTGATGTGACCAAGTCTCACTTCTCATGAGAACGTCGTCCACGTAAATTATCGTCCCCCTAGAGGCTGCGTCTGGCATCGCCTTGTGCAGGAAGATGTTGAACTCTGAGGGGGAGTTCGCATACCCAAATGGGCAACGATTGAACGTGAAGCGCTTGTTCGAGAAAGAGAAAGCCAACTTGTGTTGGTCACGCGGGTCGACTGTCATGGTCCAGAAACCATTTGCCACGTCGACGGTGGAGAAGTACTTGGCGTTTGCCACCTTTGGCAACTCTTGGTCGAGCTGTGTCATTGGCCAACGAGACAACGGAACCAGTTTGTTGAGTTGTCTATAGTCAATGGTAAGACGCCATTTACCCGTTGGTTTCAGAACGGGCCACACGGGAGCGCTGTACGTACTGTTACATTCCCTGATTATCCGTTTAGCTAATAAGGAATCGATAATCTCTTGTACTGCTGCGTATGCTGCGAGCGGGATTTTGTATTGTCTAACAAACGTAGGAGTTGCTCCGGGTGGCGTAGGAATACGCACCACATGGATACCCGTAACCCCGCAATCCAGCGAGTCTGTCGACCAGATCTCACTGTGTTTATTAAACAATTCTCTCAACTGATGGCGTTCAGTGTCATTGACCAGAGCATCAGCCTCCGACAGTAGTTGTATTACCTGTGCATGGAAACCAGGATATGGTTCGGCGACATTGTACAGGTCTTCATCGGGTGGTGACGGCATGTCACTTTTGGAAGAGTCATCGGTTGTTACCTCACAAGAGTGTACTTCGCATGCCGGAGGAGACGCAATATCATCCTCCGTGACGATGGAGTATATTAACAGGTTGCTGTCAGGATCGACATCCAGCCGGAACGCCGATGTGTCGTCCAGTGGCAATACGGGAGTTAGTGCTATTGCTTTTGACTGACAAGTAAACAGTGTACCTCCCTCGCCATCTAGGTCTAGGGAGGACGGAAGAGGCCCAATCACGGGAACAACTAGTTCAAAATCATGGAAGGCGTAATCGATCAATGTTCCTAGCTGAGTGTGCCGAGGAATGGAAATATCCGCTTGAGTCAGATTTTGTACCAGGAGGTAAGTGGATCTAGCGGTTAGTTCCAACATTGGGTTGCCATTGATAGTTAGCCCCAAGTCGAATAGTTTTGGAGAGGGTTGGAAGAACGCCGTGGTGCCTTCCATCCGGTATCCGGGCGCCAGGTTCAGTCTTACAGAAACCTCTGTGGTTCTTGCCGGTATCAACATGGCGGACTCAGTTATCGCCTTGCAAGCTTCAGGAATAGTCTGCCCGGAAGCCATTCGCACCGGGTCGAAAGACAAGGCATGTTGGTTTGGCTGCGCCAAAGACCAAAGAACTTGGTGTATGGTATCAAGTTTAACACCCAATCTTACCAAGATATCCGCTCCCACATAGACTGTAAGTGGGAGGTCCGCGACAACCAGTAGGTAGTGGGATAATTCCTTGGTTCCAATGCGGATCGATAGCGCACACACCCCTATTGCGGTGAGTGCTGTCTGGGGAGTCGTTCCCAGTGGAAATCTAAAAGTTTTCGGCACAAGGGGATGGCAGTTAGCTGTTTTCGAAATTTCGTTGAACATTTCCAAACTGATTGCGGATTTTTCTGACCAGGTGGCCAGCCTGGTATCCTCAGCCATAGTGCCGTTCAGGCACACGCCCCCTATCAGAGGAGGGCGGTAAGTGTCGGCTGGTGAATCACCCAAGCCGCACAAGAAAACCTCATGTTCGGTTAAGTTCCGAGTCGAACTCACATTGTCATTTGCCACAAATGGCGGGCTCATGGCCAAGTTCACCGGGTTTGCGTCAGATGCTGATGTCGGACCCACGTCGTTGCACAATGTATGGCAGGTAGCCTTGGAAGAATGCGGCGAAGTCAACGGAGTTGGCATAGGTATTTGTGACCAGATTTGATTGGTTTTCCAATCCATTAGTGGTACCAAACGGTCAATTAAATCACTCCCAATCAGCATCCGTTCGATTTCGATGCTAGTCACATACACGGGGTGTATCAGTGACACGCTTTCGAAGTTGAGTTTAAGTAGGAGACGTTTGGTAAGGGGCGAGGTAGCTTGAGTGAAACCTCGAAGATTCGTATCGCAATGTTCCGTTTTCAACCAAGGTTTTGTTGGGTCCACTGCCCTTTTTAGTTAACCTGTTAGGGCTAGGGGGCAGTATTTGCACGGCTGGATAAAAAAAATTTACCCGATTTAATCTGGTTACTAATCCTACCCAGTAACTAGAATATGCATATACTTATTATATATGGATAGAAAACACTCTAAAGTTTCTAAAACTGTTTGAATGGTGTCTGTGAGTATAACAGAACTCATTTGGTAGGCAAAACCCTGAGACATTTTCTGACAGGAAGTGGATACCTGATGTGTTGTATTACCTTTAAACCTATGCCATTGAAAAACACAGGGGCTGAGGAATATTTTGGCACTTCCTATTGCTTCCACTAGATGTCACCAGCGTTTACAAAGTGTTTTGAGTCTTCTGGAGGGAGATCTGACCGAACAAGAGCCATAGAACGATGATGGCCCATTAGACACCTGGCGCGCGAGTTCATGTTGGGTACCCTCGTTCCAATACGGTATAAAAGA
The DNA here is from genome assembly GCF_965601325.2 of Salmo salar. Taxonomy (NCBI): domain Eukaryota; kingdom Metazoa; phylum Chordata; class Actinopteri; order Salmoniformes; family Salmonidae; genus Salmo; species Salmo salar. The sequence goes on along the minus strand of NC_138302.1, from coordinate 73,554,048 downwards.
GAATGCATTCGTCCACCTTGAATATTATTCATGTTCTGGTTAACCTGTTGGGTCTAGGGGGCAGCATTTGCACGTCTGGATAAAAAAAATGTACCCGATTTAATCTGGTTACTAATCCTACCCAGTAACTAGAATATGCATATACTTATTATATATGGATAGAAAACACTCTAAAGTTTCCAAAACTGTTTGAATGGTGTCTGTGAGTATAACAGAACTCATTTGGCAGGCAAAACCCTGAGACATTTTCTGACAGGAAGTGGATACCTGATGTGTTGTATTGACTTTAAACCTATCCCATTGAAAAACACAGGGGTTTAGGAATATTTTGGCACTTCCTATTGCTTCCACTAGATGTCACCAGCCTTTACAAAGTGTTTTGAGTCTTCTGGAGGGAGATCTGACCGAACAAGAGCCATGGAACGGTGATGTCCCATTAGACACCTGGCGCGCTACTTCATGTTGGGTACCCTCGTTCCAATACGTTATAAAAGAGTATGCATTCGTCCACCTTGAATATTATTCATGTTCTGGTTAAAAAAGGCCCTAATGATTTATGCTATACAACGTTTGACATGTTTGAACGAACGGAAATATATTTTTTCCCCTCGTTCATGACGAGAAGTCCGGCTGGCTTACATCATGTGCTAACGAGACGGAGATTTTTGGACATAAATGATGAGCTTTTTTGAACAAAACTACATTCGTTATGGACCTGTGATACCTGGAAGTGACATCTGATGAAGAGAATCAAAGGTAATGGATTATTTACATAGTATTTTCGATTTTAGATCTCCCCAACATGACGTCTAGTCTGTATCGCAACGCGTATTTTTCTGGGCGCAGTGCTCAGATTATTGCAAAGTGTGATTTCCCAGTAAGGTTATTTTTAAATCTGGCAAGTTGATTGCGTTCAAGAGATGTAAATCTATAATTCTTTAAATGACAATATAATATTTTACCAATGTTTTCTAATTTTAATTATTTAATTTCTGACGCTGACTTGACTGCCGGTTATTGGAGGGAAACGATTTCCTCAACATCAATGCCATAGTAAAACGCTGTTTTTGTATATAAATATGAACTTGATAGAACTAAAAATGCATGCATTGTCTAACATAATGTCCTAGGAGTGTCATCTGATGGAGATTGTAAAAGGTTAGTGCATCATTTTAGCTGGTTTTATGGTTTTGGTGACCCTGTCTTTGACTTGACAAAACATTACACACAACTCTTGTAAATGTACTGTCCTAACATACTCTAAATTTATGCTTTCGCCGTAAAACCTTTTTGAAATCGTAAAACGTGGTTAGATTAAGGAGATGTTTATCTTTCAAATGGTGTAACATAGTTGTATTTTTGAAAAATTTGAATTTTGACATTTATTTGGATTCAAATTTGCCGCTCTTGAAATGCACCTGCTGTTGATGGAGTGCACCACGGGTGGCACGCTAGCGTCCCACCTAGCCCCAAGAGGTTAAAAAAGGCCCTAATGATTTATGCTATACAACGTTTGACATGTTTGAACGAACGTAAATATATTTTTTCCCCTCGTTCATGACGAGAAGTCCGGCTGGCTTAGGTCATGTGCTAACAAGACGGAGATTTTTGGACATAAATGATGAGCTTTATTGAACAAAACTACATTCGTTATGGACCTGTGATACCTGGAAGTGACATCTGATGAAGAGAATCAAAGGTAATGGATTATTTACATAGTATTTTCGATTTTAGATCTCCCCAACATGACGTCTAGTCTGTATCGCAACGCGTATTTTTCTGGGCGCAGTGCTCAGATTATTGCAAAGTGTGATTTCCCAGTAAGGTTATTTTTAAATCTGGCAAGTTGATTGCGTTCAAGAGATGTAAATCTATAATTCTTTAAATGACAATATAATATTTTACCAATGTTTTCTAATTTTAATTATTTAATTTGTGGTACTGACTTGACTGCCGGTTATTGGAGGGAAACGATTTCCTCAACATCAATGCCATAGTAAAACGCTGTTTTTGGATATAAATATGAACTTGATAGAACTAAAAATGCATGCATTGTCTAACATAATGTCCTAGGAGTGTCATCTGATGGAGATTGTAAAAGGTTAGTGCATCATTTTAGCTGGTTTTATGGTTTTGGTGACCCTGTCTTTGAATTGACAAAACATTACACACAGCTATTGTAAATGTACTGTCCTAACATACTCTAAATTTATGCTTTCGCCGTAAAACCTTTTTGAAATCGTAAAACGTGGTTAGATTAAGGAGATGTTTATCTTTCAAAGGGTGTAAAATAGTTGTATGTTTGAAAAATTTGAATTTTGACATTTATTTGGATTCAAATTTGCCGCTCTTGAAATGCACCTGCTGTTGATGGAGTGCACCACGGGTGGGACGCTTGCGTCCCACCTAGCCCATAGAGGTTAATCCAGCAAGGTTTTGGATGTGAGGGAAATTGTCGAACCCGAATCTATCAGAGCGTGACAGGTCACACAGTCCTCCAGGACTGTTCTAAGGTATGGCCTGTTCGAGTTGGTTTTTCTCGTCATATCCCCAACAAAATGGAGTGGGTTGGGAGAACGGAGCGGTTTGTAATCTGCGTCGATTTCCAAGACAGATAAGTCACCTACGTGACCCAGTGGGTCCTCTATCGGAATGGGAGAGGAATCATCTGTTGCAAAGCTGCTTGTCTCGTGCATCTCCACCTCCGTGTCCAAGTCTGTAGACAAAACCTGCGGGCTTGTGTCTAGAACGGGCGGTACCTGGACAGGGATTTGAGTGGGGGCGGGGGTAATGGAAATGTTTGCGTCCTCTTGAATTGCATGAATTTCGGCGGACTCGGTTTCCAACGATTTTACGCCTAGTCATGAGGACTTATCCTTGTCCTCTTTCTCAAATTTCTTACGATGCAGTACATCTTTTATCAGAGCTTCTATATCATTTCGGTTAGCGTTTAAATCATTGTTGAACACTTTGTTGCCCTTGTTACGCTTGTTACCCTTGTGTCCTGACCCTTTGTGAGAGTTAGGCGGAGGGGCATGTCGGCTAGGTTGATCTCTACGGGACCTGTTAGATTGGGGACGTTCATCGTAGCTATTGTTACGGCGGTGATTGTCGGGGTGGTGGTTACTTGGTAGCCACCCCCTTTGATCGTCCTCTTTTACCGCATATGTCCCTGATGCAGCCCCTTCTAATTCGAGTGATGGTTCCCGCCTAAGCTCGAAAGTCGAGGGGTCCGGGCTCTTAGCCCGGCTTGCTTTTGATGCTTCAAAAGCGGTGCTTGCCAGCTCTCGGAGCGTCGAGATTGGCAACCCGACGTGGGCAGTAGGGCCCAAGTAGTTAATGAAGTTGGGAGACATGTTTGACAGAAAAAGTTGTTTGAACGGTAATAGGTCTTCCATTCCTGTTTCAGTGAGCATGCCAAAGTAAGCTGAACGAAGCCGGTGATAGTAGGCTTGTGGGTGTTCATTTCGAGCTTGTCTGATATTGTTAGCCAACGAACTATCGTGTTTGCGAGTCGCAGAACCACTGAATTCTATTTTCAAAACCGTGGCAAGTTTAGCATAGTCGTTTTGCACGTGTTGCTCTTGTAGACGGATGAACCTTGTCACGTGTCTGTTGGACGTTCGCTTCAAAAGATAGAGCCTATCTGCATTCGTAGCGTTTGGGTAGCCATCCAAGGCGTCCTCTATGTCTGCTAAGAATGTCTCAGTGTCGTTTGGCTTTCCCGGAACGGGGTCGAAGAGGCGGAAGTTTTTGACGATTTTGTCAAGGCGATCCCCGCCAAGTGCGCGGGGAGCATCTGCACTCTCCCGTGGAGAATTGTGGGCCGAGAGGCCAAGAGGAAAAGTCAAGCTGTGGTTGTGTTGGCGAGGAGGCCCCAATTCACTGTGGGCCGAATGGCCAAGAGAAAGAGGCTGAAATCTCCTGTCATCTACCCACCCTCGTTCTCTTAGCTCCGGATGTGAGCTAGGTTGCTTGGTTTGGTTGTCCCGCGATAGCGCGTGACTGTTCTGGAGTTCCTCCAGATGATACCTAAGGGTGGTGTTATGCTGCATCGCAGAGTCCACCTGGGAGTTGAGGGTGTTTATTTTCGACACGTAGGTGTCGCCCTTGCTTCGCTCGGCCTCATACTTATCTGTCATGGTTTGCAGGGAGAGGTCGCGAGTGTGGAGTGAGAGATCCAGTGATGCGATATCCTCCTTTTGTTTAGAGGTCACATTTTCCAACTTTCTCACCTGGTCTTTCTCATCCTTCATTAAATCAGAGACTTCAATGAGTTCTGCTGTTTTGTCCTCCAACTTGGTCATTGTTCTCATTAACTGATCGTCTTTGGTCTGCAGCTTTTGGAATAGAGCATTATTGCTTTGAGTGGTTTCATTCACAACCGCTTGCAGGGCATCAATTTGCTCGCCCCGTTTTCTAGCTAGCTCGTCCGACTCATCTAGTTTCGCGTGGACTTCATCGTATTTAGTTTTAGCTAAACCGAGTTGTTCTTTTAGAATACGGACTTGGTCAAGAGTTTGTTTGCGTTCTTTGTTATAAGACAGATCTTCCAATTTATCTGTTCTCACACACAGTTCCTCGGCTAGCAGTAGCTTATCTTTTTCGGCTTTCGATGCCAGCTCCCTGGTTCTCTCCACCTGTACCCTGAACTCCCCAGCTTCCTGCTCGTGCCTCTGCTGGGCACTGAGGTACTGGTGCACTGTCCATCTCTGCTGGTGGGCTAAACTGGAGAGAACCTTCACAAGGCCTCCGCCTGATGGTCTATTTTGAAGAGCGTCTGTCGCAATGTCTGCATTTTTCTCGCTTATGGCATTGAAATCTAACATTTTCAGCCCCTCGGCATAGTTAGGATTTGCATCGTTTCTGAGGTCTGCGATCAATCTTTCCGTGGGTGAAGGTCCGCTGATTAGAGGGGAAATGGGTGGACACCCATCTGATGGATTGCTCATTATTATGATTGTCAGTTATTTCAATTTACGTAATGTTTGGGTTTTTTAGTTGGAGGCTGCAAACACGATTTAACTTAGTTTGTAAACGTCAATGAATCATCAAGACTGGGTCAGTAATGTGAGTTGGTTATTACCGAACTTGCCAAAACAGGTTTAATTGATTAAATCGATTTTAATGATAAATCTAACCTGTATAGTCTATTTGGGAATTTTAATTTTAATTCACCTGAAAGAGTTGCTATCTCTAAGTTAACGTTGAGAAGTTTAACTATGTCTCATTGGTTAGAACACATTAGTTTGCGTACAGGTAGTGTAGCAATTTAATGTATATTAAATTGAACGAGACAATGATATCCAATCAGTTGAGACTGGTTAGATATCGTACAGCATAACCTGAATTATTTAAAAATAATTACTGGTGATTCTTCACCACCGGAGGTCACTGTTAACACAAGCTAAAATCGACAGGGTACCAGTGAAAATAGAATTTTACAATACTGTTAAAAAGTCTACCTAAACACCATTAAGCTGGTAAAACAGCTTTAATCTATTAATCAATTTGAATGATTAGTCAACCCCGTATAGGCTAAAGGAATTAGCTTTAATTAACCTGAATTAGTTGCTATATCTAAGTTAACGTTGAAAAGTTTAACTATGTCTCATTGGTTATGGCACATTCGTGTGTGTATTATTCCCATAACCAACCTGGAAAGGTAGTGTATCAATTTAATGTATGTATAAAATTGAACAAGACAATGATATCTAATCAGTTAAGACTGGTTTGATATCCTACAGCGTAACCTGACTTATTTCATGAAAAATGACTGGCGATTCTTCGCCAGAGGTTATGGATAGCCCCAGCTGAGATCTCACAGGATTCCTGCCTAACGCGGGAATTCACTATGAACAAAGAGGAAAACAAAAATGGCTGCTACCCCTTTGTTAGCTTAGCATCTGGCGCAATGCTTAGCTTTCCTTGCGCGGGGTTCCCCCCCTCGCCGTTTACCAAACGCGAGAGGTAGAGAGATAATAACTTCGCTTCGGTCAAACGAATAGATCTACTCTAATTTCCGTAATGGCTGGCTCATATGTCCTCTGCTCTAGGAATTACTTATGACAGAGTCAGATCACTCCTGAAAGCGATCGACAGAAATAACACTACGTTAGGCCCAACGAGTATTATTTCTCAGAATGCCTACATCGGCTGGTACATATGTCCTAGCTCGTAGCATTCAGTAGACCCCCCTTCACACTGCTTTGGTCAGATATACAACCGGGGTCGTTCTATTCCGACCAGTATCTGGGTGAAATGGAACGACACACACACTTCTCTCCCGCACTAGTCCTGCCTATAGCTATTAATGGAATGTATGTATCTTGCTACACAATTGATATGGAATAACCCAACAGTGCGGCCTAGTCCTATCTTAGAGTCCTCACAGGGGGTGCCATATGTCGTGAGGTTGTATTAGTTAATGTGACGACTGTTGCTCATCGAATGATTAACGGTTTATAATTGCGTGATTAAATTAATTAAGCAATGAATCAAGCAATTATTAACTCATCAACCTGGGGCACCATGGGAACAGAATTTTGATTGAGTTTCTATTTCCCAAATTAACTCAAAGGATATCAGAATATCGATTTTGCAACAGTCGCTAAATTAATCAATTTCCTCTACAGTCTCATTCTGAACGTCGCATAATCCGGGAATCTGCACGGACCCGGGCTTCACCAATGAGTTTACCACACCAATCTTAGTTGATTATTTATTTACTAGCAAGCTAAAATGATGATAAAAATACACATACACAAAACACAGTCTAGCTATTGATTAGGACTTAGTATAACGGGCCAACACACTATGGCGCGTGTTACCCAAAATGGGGATTTAAAAGATAGAGAAATCAAGAAAGTACACGAGAGAAATATACATTTGGGTTCATTTGTCAGCCATGCTTATTTAAACCTAGCCTTGCCCCGAACTGCCGCTCTTATAGGTCAGAATATAATGATGTAATTACGTGTTGGAGGTCTCAGGTGGGAAGCTCCGCGTGTGTCGTTTAGGCTTCTCAATGACGCACTTCTCAGGTGCAACTCTCTGGTTGTCCTCACGATGTCAGTGTCCTTCTTGGCTAAGTGGTCTGATCCCTCGCCCTTGATCTGAAAGGGGTCTTCTGAGGACAGACAGCTCTGTAGCTCAGAGCTCACAGCTTCGGACTCGAACGGTGTATATACCACGATTCAATGGAGAGTGTGGTTCGGCTTGAATTCACCCGCTTAGACACAGCTACTCGTCCGTAGCTCGTGTAGAAAAATATTTCTTTGTCTTCAACCTTGTGTTTCGTTTTGGGGTTCGTTGACTTTGTTGGACCTTAGCTGCAGCTTGGGGTCACTTAGTCTCCTATGTTAATTCTTCACTCTCCTGTCTTATACCCTTGGGTCAGAAGTGGGTGTAACCGCCTTTAGGGCAATTCTCTGGGCGGACCAAGTTAAGGGGCAAGGCCTAGATTTGACTAAAATCCTATTTTAGACACTACCTTCACATCTCATCTTTACCAAAACATTCTCTTTGATTTGGATATTTTCCACACAACGTACAATGTATAAACATCAGGCATATACTGGGAAAACTCTTAAAGGTACAATGTTTTCATAATAACGTCATCTCTTAACCTTTAATAACAATTCAAAAGTTACATACATTTTCATATTCCACCTCTCGTCATGACCACCATTGTGGCTGACGGAAACCATTGTTCCAAAGTCCCTTTATTGCATGTTTAATGTTCTGAGGCCAGAATTCCATTGTGAGGACAAAGGAATTTCTCTGTGGCCTAAGGTTTATTATGGCGTGAGGGGTCATAAAACCCCCACATCTTCAGACCCTAGATCTATCCTCCTCTGTTGGGGTTTTGGGAGATAATCTGTAGGGTGGTGGTCTCCTGTACCCTGACCTGATCAGGACAGTCATGACAACTGTAACCAACCAGAACACTGTCTGTTCCACCATCATAACTACTGTAACCAACCAGAAGACTGTCTGTTCCACCATCATAACTACTGTAACCAACCAGAACACTGTCTGTTCCACCATCATAACTACTGTAACCAACCAGAACACTGTCTGTTCCACCATCATAACTACTGTATGTTACCAACCAGAACACTGTCTGTTCCACCATCATAACTACTGTATGTTACCAACCAGAACACTGTCTGTTCCACCATCATAACTACTGTAACCAACCAGAAGACTGTCTGTTCCACCATCATAACTACTGTAACCAACCAGAACACTGTCTGTTCCACCATCATAACTACTGTAACCAACCAGAACACTGTCTGTTCCACCATCATAACTACTGTAACCAACCAGAAGACTGTCTGTTCCACCATCATAACTACTGTAACCAACCAGAAGACTGTCTGTTCCACCATCATAACTACTGTATGTAACCAACCAGAACACTGTCTGTTCCACCATCATAACTACTGTATGTTACCAACCAGAACACTGTCTGTTCCACCATCATAACTACTGTATGTTACCAACCAGAACACTGTCTGTTCCACCATCATAACTACTGTAACCAACCAGAACACTGTCTGTTCCACCATCATAACTACTGTATGTTACCAACCAGAACACTGTCTGTTCCACCATCATAACTACTGTAACCAACCAGTCTGCGTCATTTACGTGATTACTTAAGGTACTGTGACACCAATCATCATTTGAATACTCTCATTCATCCTTTTTCAGAAGGAAGCGTCCCACCTTCTAAATCAGGGGGAAACGGTAGCTCTGGTTCCAGCCACACGGCTCCTCACTGGGCCTTTTATCGTGGCGTAAGCCCCTACAACAAACAGAATGGGTGGCATGAACAGACGCAGCTGTCGCAGTGTTAGTGCAAGTGGTGTCTTGTTTCAAATGTAAACGTGCAACATTGCTGAAGAACAAAAGTGGTTCCATATTGTCTATGCAAAAAGTGCACTATGAACCATTGTACTTGTGCCTTGAACTAAGCTTTTTTTAAATAATTTTTTACAAAATAAAGTGCATGTTTTCTGGACAAAATAGGAGAGTTGAACGAAAATAATCTGAAGTTCAAGGTGGGCCATGCCCTGCATTAATGAGAGAAATTACACTTTCTGTCTCCTGCCAATGCTTTGAAGTTTGCACAGATGTTGTGAGAGCAACTCTGAGACACTGGTACAGGTGTTGGTGAGCCTGGTGTGGTTTTTGTTTTTAATAAGGCTGATTCCTAGTTGTATATGGAGCCAAACATGGTCAGGATGTATAGTGCCAGGTTCTTGCGAACAGGGACATCAGCTGCAGGCACCATCTTTCCCCAGAAAGTGACAGGATCACAGTCACCAGCCTGCTCCTTTAAAGACAGTTTCTGTCAACTCAATCAACTCCATCTGCTGTGATGCAGCATCTACCCATCTAAAGATCTGTTTGGCTTCTTCTGATGACTGGATGAGCAGCAGCAGTTCTCTTCCAACAGTGAAGTCATCATAGCGAGCCTTGAAGTTCTCCATCAGCTTCTGAATGAAATCAACATGGTTGAGAACATCTTTGTCTCCCTGCGATTGCACCAGAAGGTTGGGGAAGTGGACAAGTTCTCTCTGGAGATCATTCTTGAAAAGCTCCAATTTCTTCTGGAAAGCTAGACCGATGTTATATCACACAATGTGTTGTCCTGTCCTTGCAGCTTCACATTCAGTTTATTAAGGTGTGATGTAATGTCTGTAAGAAATGCATCTGTTTCCATCTTCTCATCTTCCAAAAACTCAGAAAACTGAGTTGCCTTGTCACTCTTTTGCTCTGTTGTGGAAGCTTTGATTTCCTCCTGAATGGCCCAAAAGCGTGGGGCCATTATTTTTCTGAGCTCAGTACTCAGATTATTGCAAAGAGTGCTTTCCTCATGAAGCTTTTTTGAAATCTTTCATAGCGTTTGCATAAAGGAGATGTTCATCTATAAATCTTTGAATGACAGTTTAATTTTGTATCAACGTTTATGACAAGTATTTTTGTAAATTGTGGCGCCGATTCACCGGAAGCATTTGAGGGAAAATATTTTCTGAACGTCACGCGCCGATGTAAAATGCTGTTTTTATATATAAATATGAACTTTATCGAACACAAAATGCATGTATTGTGTAACATGATGTCCTAGGAGTGTCATCTGATGAAGATCATCAAAGGTTAGTGCTGCATTTAGCTGTGTTTTGGGTATTTGTGATGCATGCTAGTTGCTTGGAAAATGGCTGTGTGGTTATTTTTGTCGATGTACTCTCCTAACATAATCTAATATTTTGCTTTCGCTGTAAAGCCTTTTTTAAATCGGACAACGTGGTTCGATTCAGGAGAAGTGTATCTATAAAATGGTGTAAAATAGTCCTATGTTTGAGAAATAGAAATTATTAGATTTGGTTTTGAATATGGCGCTCTGATTTTTCACTGGCTGTTGATCCTGGGATTGGAGCTGTAAGATGTTCTAACACGTTGGCTGACTACAGCTCCTCTAGTCAGGTATTTCCACTGCTGTGTGTTGATGGATCCTCAGAGCCTCAGTCTGCTGTGGTGGTCCTCCTCCTCTTCTTCTTAGTCCTTGTCCTTCTATCGTGTCTCTGTTCTGTCTGCTGTTGAAAAGATAAGACAAGGGGATCGAAAAGGAAACTTTCAATTTGTGCTTAACATTTTTTTCTGCTAAGAGTGTTGTAGAGTTTTGTTTAAGGAAAGCGTTTCACTGCCAAACGTAATTAATTTAATGTTCTGGACATGCTGTTTTATTTGTTGTGGACATGCTGTTTTATTTGTTGTGGACCAGCTGTTTTATTTGTAAGGGACATCTGAAAAAGTGCTTTCAACCTCCACTAGTATCTATGTCATACATTGATGAATGCTGATGAATTGGTCTGAGTGCAGGATTCCCCAGTACTAACCATGGCTCCAGGGTCTGTGTCCTCCTCTCCAAACTGCAGGTTAGACACGGACTGGGTCACACTCTCCACTGTCATGGTCTCGTTGTAGGTGAACCAGTGGTTCTGGAAGGGGACAAACAGAGTAGGGTTCAAAAGCAAGGAACTATAGTGCCTTAGATATGAAGTAGTTGAAGATAACAGTAGTTGTAGTCTGCATCTGGAAAGGATTCAGACTCCTTTACTTTTTCCACATTTTGTTACGTTACAGCCTTATTCTAAAATGGATTTAATATTTTTTCCCTTCAATCTACACACAATGCCCCATAATGACAAAGCGAAAAAAATGTTTGGCAAATGCATTAAAAATGAAAAACAGAAATACTTTTACATAAGTATTCAGACCCTTTGCTATGATACTTGAAAAAGAGCTCAGGTGCATCCTGTTTCCATTGATCATCCTTGAGATGTTTCTACAACTTGATTGGAGTCCACCTGTAGTAAATTCTATTGATAGGACATCATTTGGAAAGGTACATACCGGTCTATATAAAGTCCCACAGTTGACAGTGCATGTCAGAGCAAAAACCATGACATGAGGTCGAAGGAATTGACCGTAGAGCTCCGAGACAGGATTGTGTCGAGGCACAGATCTGGGGAAGGGTACCAAAACAATTCTGCAGCATTGAAGAAGTTTGGAACCACCAAGACTCTTCCTAGAGGTGGCCGACCAGCCAAACTGAGCAATCGGGGAAGAAGGGCCTTGTTCAGGGAGGTGACCAAGAACCTGATGGTCACTCTGACAGAGCTCCAGATTTTACGTTTATGTTTGGTAAATTCGCTAGGAAGAGATAGGATGATTTTGTTGACTATTTCGGCCTGCTGTGCAGAATAGTGTCTGGGCAATGGTTCAGTGTCTAACACCTTAGTTCCTGGCCTGGTATATACATCCGATACTCATCAATGACTGTCCTTGGCCTATTTCCAATTATGACACTTCGATACAGGATTTTCATCATAATTATCATTAAAGGAACGTTAAAAATGTTTTCATCAAACATTGGCTCCTCATGGTTAAAAGAAACAGAGCCATCTTCATTTCATTCCCCTTTTAGTTAGTGTAACATGTAACAATTCTCTGTCAAGTGTCTTATCATCTTTAAGATTTAACAACTACTTTCAACAAAATCATCCTATCTCTTCCTAGCGAATTTACCAAACATAAACTTAAAATCAAAACTAAAATACATGCCAACGGAGCCGATAGTCTCTCCATGAATTAATATCCTAAAGCTAAGCAAACCAAGTTCTCTTCCTATCTACTCCTGCTGGCCCCCCTCCTTTCTTCCTGCTACTCCCCAACCCTCAAGGTCTCAGCAGTGCAGGGGACGACTTCTCCGTCTGCCCTTCTATCTGTCTGTCGCTCTTTCTCATAACAGTCAGTATCAAATATGGGTTGTTTCCAAATATTGACTAAATGTCTCATTGTCTCCCTGGTAGCACTCCTGGATTTTTAGAAAAATCAACATGTCTATAGTCTTAATATCAAGATTATTCCATAGCTACTTACATTTATCTCCATACCCTCAATGATCCTGGATCACTACAGATGTCATATATTCCTGTCCTAGAATATATCCTAAATTCTTGACATAAGTCTACCATTATTAAACTTATCGGTTGAGGGACTGTGTTGATCTCCACTAATCATGTCTACCCAGTCTGTGATTTTCCTCCCCTGTGACACCCACTGGCCCATGTCCTCCCACCTTACTGAGGGCTCCCTGGCGAGAGATACATAGGGGTTCCACCTTCCTTTGAACAATGTCTGGTTCTGTCATAGTGTAACCACTTTAACCCTATAGTTCTCTCTGGGGTTTTAAGTAATGCTTCC
>NC_138302.1:73418771-73421271 GCF_965601325.2 Salmo salar | reverse complement strand
AGAGACAGAGAAATAGAGACACAGAGACACAGAGAGACAGCGACAGAGAAACAGAGAGACAGAGAGACAGAGAGACAGAGAGACAGAGAGACAGAGAAACAGAGAGACAGAGAAACAGAGAGACAGAGAGAGAGAGAGAGACAGAGAGACAGAGAGACAGAGAGACAGAGAGACAGAGAGACAGAGAGACAGAGAGACAGAGAGACAGAGAGACAGAGAAACAGAGAGACAGAGAGACAGAGAGAGACAGAGAGAAAGAGAGAGACAGAGAGACAGAGAGACAGAGAGATAGAGAGACAGAGAAACAGAGAGACAGAGAGAGACAAAGAGACAGAGAAACAGAGAGACAGAGAGATAAAGAGACAGAGAGACAGAGAGACAGAGAGACATAGACATAGAGAGACAGAGAGACAGAGAGACATAGACATAGAGAGACAGAGAGACAGAGAGATAGAGAGACACAGAGAGACAGAGTGACAGAGACACTGAGAGACAGAGAGACAGGGAGACAGAGAGACACTGAGAGACAGAGAGACAGAGAAACAGAGACACAGATACACAGAGAGACAGAGAGACAGAGAGAGACAGTGAGACAGAGAGAGACAGAGAGACAGAGAGACAGAGAGATAGAGAGACAGAGACACAGAGAGACAGAGAAATAGAGACACAGAGACACAGAGAGACAGAGAGACAGAGAAACAGAGAGACAGAGAAACAGAGAGACAGAGAGAGAGAGAGAGACAGAGAGACAGAGAGACAGAGAGACAGAGAAACAGAGAGACAGAGAGACAGAGAGACAGAGAGACAGAGAAACAGAGAGACAGAGAGACAGAGAGAGACAGAGAGAAAGAGAGAGACAGAGAGACAGAGAGACAGAGAGATAGAGAGACAGAGAAACAGAGAGACAGAGAGAGACAAAGAGACAGAGAAACAGAGAGACAGAGAGATAAAGAGACAGAGAGACAGAGAGACAGAGAGACATAGACATAGAGAGACAGAGAGACAGAGAGACAGAGAGACAGAGAGACAGAGAAACAGAGAGACAGAGAGACAGAGAAACAGAGAGACAGAGAGACAGAGAGAGACAGAGAGAAAGAGAGAGACAGAGAGACAGAGAGACAGAGAGATAGAGAGACAGAGAAACAGAGAGACAGAGAGAGACAAAGAGACAGAGAAACAGAGAGACAGAGAGATAAAGAGACAGAGAGACAGAGAGACAGAGAGACATAGACATAGAGAGACAGAGAGACAGAGAGACAGAGAGACAGAGAGACAGAGAAACAGAGAGACAGAGAGACAGAGAGACAGAGAGACAGAGAGACAGAGAGAGACAAAGAGACAGAGTGACAGAGAGACATAGAAACAGAGAAACAGAGAAACAGAGAGACAGAGAGACAGAGAGACAGAGAGACAGAGAGACAGAGAGATAGAGAGACAAAGACAGAGAGACAGAGAGACAGAGACAAAGAGAGACAGAGACAAAGAGAGACAGAGAGACAGAGAGAGACAGAGGGACTGAGAGAGACAGAGAGACAGAGAGACAGAGAGAGACAGAGAGACATAGAGACAGAGAGATAGAGACACAGAGAAACAGAAAGACAGAGAGAGACAAAGAGACAGAGAAACAGAGAGACAGAGAGATAGAGAGACAGAGAGACAGAGAGACAGAGAGACAGAGAGACAGAAAGAGAGACAGAGAGACAGAGGACAGAGAACAGAGAGACAGAGAGACAGAGAGACAGAGAGACGAGAGACAGAGAACAGAGAGACAGAGAGACAGAGAGACAGAGAGACAGAGAAACAGAGAAACAGAGAGACAGAGAGAGACAAAGAGACAGAGTGACAGAGAGACAGAGACACAGAGAGACAGACAGAGAGACAGAGAGATAGAGAAACAGAGAGACAGAGAGATAGAGAGACAGAGAGACAGAGAGACAGAGAGAGACAGTGAGACATAGAGAGACAGAGAGACACACAGACAGAGAAACATAGAGACAGAGAGACAGAGAAACAGAGAGACAGAGACAGAGAGACAGAGAGACAGAGAGACAGAGAGACATAGATACAGAGAGACATAGAGACATAGAGACAGAGAGACATAGACAAAGAGAGACAGAGAGACAGAGAGAGACAAAGAGACAGAGAGACAGAGAGACAGAGAGACAGAGAGAGAGAGACAGAGAAATAGAGACACAGAGAGACAGAGAGACAGAGAGACAGAGAAACAGAGAGACAGAGAGACAGAGAGACAGAGAAACAGAGAGAGAGAGAAACAGAGAGACAGAGAGAGAAACAGAGAGACAGAGAGACAGAGAGACAGAGAAACAGAGAGACAGAGAGACAGAGAAACAGAGAGACAGAGAGACAGAGAGACAGAGAAATAGAGAGACATAGAGACAGAGAAACAGAGAGACAGAGAGAGACAAAGAGACAGAGTGACAGAGAGACAGAGAGACAGAGACACAGAGAGACAGACAGAGAGACAGAGAGACAGAGAAAC
>NC_138302.1:73403771-73411271 GCF_965601325.2 Salmo salar | reverse complement strand
GATAGAGAAACAGAGACACAGAGAGATAGAGAGACAGAGAGACAGAGAGACATAGACATAGAGAGACAGAGAGACAGAGAGACAGAGAGAGACAGTGAGACAGAGAGAGACAGAGAGACAGAGAGACAGAGAGATAGAGAGACAGAGACACAGAGAGACAGAGAGACAGAGAGACAGAGACACTGAGAGACAGAGAGACAGAGAGACAGAGAGACAGAGAAACAGAGAAACAGAGAGACAGAGAGAGACAAAGAGACAGAGTGACAGAGAGACAGAGAGACAGAGAATCAGAGAAACTGAGAGACAGAGAGAGACAAATAGACAGAGTGACAGAGAGACAGAGAGACAGAGAGACAGAGAGACAGACAGAGAGACAGAGAGACAGAGAGACAGAGAAACAGAGAGACAGAGAGAGACAAAGAGACAGAGTGACAGAGAGACAGAGAGACAGAGACACAGAGAGACAGACAGAGAGACAGAGAGATAGAGAAACAGAGAGACAGAGAGATAGAGAGACAGAGAGACAGAGAGACAGAGAGACATAGACATAGAGAGACAGAGAGACAGAGAGACAGAGAGACAGAGAGAGACAGTGAGACAGAGAGAGACAGAGAGACAGAGAGACAGAGGACAGAAAGACAGAGAGACAGAGAGACAGAGAGACAGAGAGACAGAGAGACATAGAGACAGAGAGACATAGACAAAGAGACACAGAGAGACAGACAGAGAGACAGAGAGACAGAGAAACAGAGAGACAGAGAGATAGAGAGACAGAGAGACAGAGAGACATAGACATAGAGAGACAGAGAGACAGAGAGACAGAGAGAGACAGTGAGACAGAGAGAGACAGAGAGACAGAGAGACAGAGAGATAGAGAGACAGAGACACAGAGAGACAGAGAGACAGAGAGACAGAGACACTGAGAGACAGAGAGACAGAGAGACAGAGAGACAGAGAGACAGAGAGACAGAGAGACAGAGAGAGACAAAGAGACAGAGTGACAGAGAGACAGAGAGACAGAGAATCAGAGAAACTGAGAGACAGAGAGAGACAAAGAGACAGAGTGACAGAGAGACAGAGAGACAGAGACACAGAGAGACAGACAGAGAGACAGAGAGACAGAGAGACAGAGAGACATAGACATAGAGAGACAGAGAGACAGAGAGACAGAGAGACAGAGAGAGACAGTGAGACAGAGAGAGACAGAGAGACAGAGACAGAGAAACAGAGAGACAGAGAGACAGAGAGACAGAGAAACAGAGAGACAGATAAACAGAGAGACAGAGAGAGAGAGAGACAGAGAGACAGAGAGACAGAGAGACAGAGAGACAGAGACACTGAGAGACAGAGAGACAGAGAGACAGAGAGACAGAGAAACAGAGAGACAGAGAGAGACAAAGAGACAGAGTGACAGAGAGACAGAGAGACAGAGACACAGAGAGACAGACAGAGAGACAGAGAGATAGAGAAACAGAGAGACAGAGAGATAGAGAGACAGAGAGACAGAGAGACAGAGAGACATAGACATAGAGAGACAGAGAGACAGAGAGACAGAGAGACAGAGAGAGACAGTGAGACAGAGAGAGACAGAGAGACAGAGAGACAGAGAGATAGAGAGACAGAGACACAGATAGACAGAGAAATAGAGACACAGAGAGACAGAGAGACAGAGAGACAGAGAAACAGAGAGACAGAGAAACAGAGAGACAGAGAGAGAGAGAGACAGAGAGACAGAGAGACAGAGAAATAGAGAGACAGAGAGACAGAGAAACAGAGAGACAGAGAGACAGAGAGACAGAGAGACAGAGAGACAGAGAAACAGAGAGACAGAGAGACAGAGAGACAGAGAGACAGAGACACTGAGAGACAGAGAGACAGAGAGACAGAGAGACAGAGAGACAGAGAAACAGAGAAACAGAGAGACAGACAGAGAGACAGAGAGACAGAGAAACAGAGAGACAGAGAGACAGAGAGACAGAGAGAGACAGTGAGACAGAGAGAGACAGAGAGACAGAGAGACAGAGAGACAGAGAAACAGAGAGACAGAGAGACAGAGAGAGACAGTGAGACAGAGAGAGACAGAGAGACAGAGAGACAGAGAGATAGAGAGACAGAGACACAGAGAGACAGAGAGACAGAGAGACAGAGACACTGAGAGACAGAGAGACAGAGAGACAGAGAAACAGAGAAACAGAGAGACAGAGAGAGACAAAGAGACAGAGTGACAGAGAGACAGAGAGACAGAGACACAGAGAGACAGACAGAGAGACAGAGAGATAGAGAAACAGAGAGACAGAGTGATAGAGAGACAGAGAGAGACAGTGAGACAGAGAGAGACAGAGAGACAGAGAGACAGAGAGATAGAGAGACAGAGACACAGAGAGACAGAGAAATAGAGACACAGAGACACAGAGAGACAGAGACAGAGAAACAGAGAGACAGAGAAACAGAGAAACAGAGAGACAGAGAGAGAGAGAGACAGAGAAACAGAGAGATAGAGAGACAGAGAGACAGAGAGACAGAGAGACAGAGACACTGAGAGACAGAGAGACAGAGAGACAGAGAGACAGAGAGACAGAGAAACAGAGAAACAGAGAGACAGAGACACAGAGAGACAGAGAAATAGAGACACAGAGACACAGAGAGACAGAGAGACAGAGAGACAGAGAGACAGAGAGACAGAGAGACAGAGAGACAGAGAAACAGAGAAACAGAGAGACAGAGAGACAGAGAGACAGAGAGACAGAGAGACAGAGAAACAGAGACAGAGAGACAGAGAAACAGAGAAACAGAGAGACAGAGAGACAGAGAGACAGAGAAACAGAGAGATAGAGAGACAGAGAGACAGAGAGACAGAGAGACAGAGACACTGAGAGACAGAGACACTGAGAGACAGAGAGACAGAGAAACAGAGAAACAGAGAGACAGAGAGACAGAGAGACAGAGAGACAGAGAGACAGAGAGACAAAGACAGAGAGACAGAGAGACAGAGACAAAGAGAGACAGAGAGACAGAGAGAGACAGAGGGACTGAGAGAGACAGAGAGACAGAGAGACAGAGAGCGACAGAGAGACAGAGAGACAGACAGACAGAGAAACAGAGAGACAGAGAGAGAGAGAGACAGAGAGACAGAGAAACAGAGAGACAGAGAGACAGAGAAACAGAGACACAGAGAGACAGAGAGACAGAGAGACAGAGAGACATAGACATAGAGAGACAGAGAGACAGACAGACAGAGAAACAGAGAGACAGAGAGACAGAGAAACAGAGAGACAGAGACAGAAAGACAGAGAGACAGAGAGACAGATATACAGAGAGACATAGAGACATAGAGACAGAGAGACATAGACAAAGAGAGAAAGAGAGACAGAGAGAGACAAAGAGACAGAGTGACAGAGAGACAGAGAGACAGAGACACAGAGAGACAGAGAGCGACAGAGAGACAGAGAGACAGACAGACAGAGAAACAGAGAGACAGAGAGAGAGAGAGACAGAGAGACAGAGAGACAGAGAAACAGAGAGACAGAGAGACAGAGAAACAGAGACACAGAGAGACAGAGAGACAGAGAGACAGAGAGACAGAGACATAGAGAGACAGAGAGACAGACAGACAGAGAAACAGAGAGACAGAGAGACAGAGAAACAGAGAGACAGAGACAGAAAGACAGAGAGACAGAGAGACAGATATACAGAGAGACATAGAGACATAGAGACAGAGAGACATAGACAAAGAGAGAAAGAGAGACAGAGAGAGACAAAGAGACAGAGTGACAGAGAGACAGAGAGACAGAGACACAGAGAGACAGACAGAGAGACAGAGAGATAGAGAAACAGAGACACAGAGAGATAGAGAGACAGAGAGACAGAGAGACATAGACATAGAGAGACAGAGAGACAGAGAGACAGAGAGAGACAGTGAGACAGAGAGAGACAGAGAGACAGAGAGACAGAGAGATAGAGAGACAGAGACACAGAGAGACAGAGAGACAGAGAGACAGAGACACTGAGAGACAGAGAGACAGAGAGACAGAGAGACAGAGAAACAGAGAAACAGAGAGACAGAGAGAGACAAAGAGACAGAGTGACAGAGAGACAGAGAGACAGAGAATCAGAGAAACTGAGAGACAGAGAGAGACAAATAGACAGAGTGACAGAGAGACAGAGAGACAGAGACACAGAGAGACAGACAGAGAGACAGAGAGACAGAGAGACAGAGAAACAGAGAGACAGAGAGAGACAAAGAGACAGAGTGACAGAGAGACAGAGAGACAGAGACACAGAGAGACAGACAGAGAGACAGAGAGATAGAGAAACAGAGAGACAGAGAGATAGAGAGACAGAGAGACAGAGAGACAGAGAGACATAGACATAGAGAGACAGAGAGACAGAGAGACAGAGAGACAGAGAGAGACAGTGAGACAGAGAGAGACAGAGAAACAGAGAGACAGAGACAGAAAGACAGAGAGACAGAGCGACAGATATACAGAGAGACATAGAGACATAGAGACAGAGAGACATAGACAAAGAGACACAGAGAGACAGACAGAGAGACAGAGAGATAGAGAAACAGAGAGATAGAGAGACAGAGAGACAGAGAGACATAGACATAGAGAGACAGAGAGACAGAGAGACAGAGAGAGACAGTGAGACAGAGAGAGACAGAGAGACAGAGAGACAGAGAGATAGAGAGACAGAGACACAGAGAGACAGAGAGACAGAGAGACAGAGAGACAGAGACACTGAGAGACAGAGAGACAGAGAGACAGAGAGACAGAGAGACAGAGAAACAGAGAGACAGAGAGAGACAAAGAGACAGAGTGACAGAGAGACAGAGAGACAGAGAATCAGAGAAACTGAGAGACAGAGAGAGACAAAGAGACAGAGTGACAGAGAGACAGAGAGACAGAGACACAGAGAGACAGACAGAGAGACAGAGAGACAGAGAGACAGAGAGACATAGACATAGAGAGACAGAGAGACAGAGAGACAGAGAGAGACAGTGAGACAGAGAGAGACAGAGAGACAGAGACAGAGAAACAGAGAGACAGAGAGACAGAGAGACAGAGAGACAGAGAAACAGAGAGACAGATAAACAGAGAGACAGAGAGAGAGTGAGACAGAGAGACAGAGAGACAGAGAGACAGAGAGACAGAGACACTGAGAGACAGAGAGACAGAGAGACAGAGAGACAGAGAAACAGAGAGACAGAGAGAGACAAAGAGACAGAGTGACAGAGAGACAGAGAGACAGAGACACAGAGAGACAGACAGAGAGACAGAGAGATAGAGAAACAGAGAGACAGAGAGATAGAGAGACAGAGAGACAGAGAGACAGAGAGACATAGACATAGAGAGACAGAGAGACAGAGAGACAGAGAGACAGAGAGAGACAGTGAGACAGAGAGAGACAGAGAGACAGAGAGACAGAGAGATAGAGAGACAGAGACACAGATAGACAGAGAAATAGAGACACAGAGAGACAGAGAGACAGAGAGACAGAGAAACAGAGAGACAGAGAAACAGAGAGACAGAGAGAGAGAGAGACAGAGAGACAGAGAGACAGAGAAATAGAGAGACAGAGAGACAGAGAAACAGAGAGACAGAGAGACAGAGAGACAGAGAGACAGAGAGACAGAGAGACAGAGAAACAGAGAGATAGAGAGACAGAGAGACAGAGAGACAGAGAGACAGAGAGAGACAGTGAGACAGAGAGAGACAGAGAGACAGAGAGACAGAGAGATAGAGAGACAGAGACACAGAGAGACAGAGAGACAGAGAGACAGAGACACTGAGAGACAGAGAGACAGAGAGACAGAGAAACAGAGAAACAGAGAGACAGAGAGAGACAAAGAGACAGAGTGACAGAGAGACAGAGAGACAGAGACACAGAGAGACAGACAGAGAGACAGAGAGATAGAGAAACAGAGAGACAGAGTGATAGAGAGACAGAGAGAGACAGTGAGACAGAGAGAGACAGAGAGACAGAGAGACAGAGAGATAGAGAGACAGAGACACAGAGAGACAGAGAAATAGAGACACAGAGACACAGAGAGACAGAGACAGAGAAACAGAGAGACAGAGAAACAGAGAAACAGAGAGACAGAGAGAGAGAGAGAGAGACAGAGAAACAGAGAGATAGAGAGACAGAGAGACAGAGAGACAGAGAGACAGAGACACTGAGAGACAGAGAGACAGAGAGACAGAGAGACAGAGAGACAGAGAAACAGAGAAACAGAGAGACAGAGACACAGAGAGACAGAGAAATAGAGACACAGAGAGACAGAGAGACAGAGAGACAGAGAGACAGAGAAACAGAGAGACAGAGAGACAGAGAGACAGAGAG
Source organism: Salmo salar (assembly GCF_965601325.2). NCBI lineage: Eukaryota > Metazoa > Chordata > Actinopteri > Salmoniformes > Salmonidae > Salmo > Salmo salar. The sequence goes on along the minus strand of NC_138302.1, from coordinate 73,404,929 downwards.
ACAGAGAAACAGAGAGACAGAGAGACAGAGAGACAGAGAGACAGAGAGACAGAGAAACAGAGACAGAGAGACAGAGAAACAGAGAAACAGAGAGACAGAGAGACAGAGAGACAGAGAAACAGAGAGATAGAGAGACAGAGAGACAGAGAGACAGAGAGACAGAGACACTGAGAGACAGAGAGACAGAGAGACAGAGAGACAGAGAAACAGAGAAACAGAGAGACAGACAGAGAGACAGAGAGATAGAGAAACAGAGAGACAGAGAGATAGAGAGACAGAGAGACAGAGAGACATAGACATAGAGAGACAGAGAGAAACAGAGAGACAGAGAGAGACAGTGAGACAGAGAGAAACAGAGAGACAGAGAGACAGAGAGATAGAGAGACAGAGACACAGAGAGACAGAGAGACAGAGAGACAGAGACACTGAGAGACAGAGAGACAGAGAGACAGAGAAACAGAGAAACAGAGAGACAGAGAGAGACAAAGAGACAGAGTGACAGAGAGACAGAGAGACAGAGACACAGAGAGACAGACAGAGAGACAGAGAGATAGAGAAACAGAGAGACAGAGTGATAGAGAGACAGAGAGAGACAGTGAGACAGAGAGAGACAGAGAGACAGAGAGACAGAGAGATAGAGAGACAGAGACACAGAGAGACAGAGAAATAGAGACACAGAGACACAGAGAGACAGAGACAGAGAAACAGAGAGACAGAGAAACAGAGAAACAGAGAGACAGAGAGAGAGAGAGACAGAGAAATAGAGAGACAGAGAGACAGAGAGACAGAGAGACAGAGACACTGAGAGACAGAGAGACAGAGAGACAGAGAGACAGAGAGACAGAGAAACAGAGAAACAGAGAGACAGAGAGACAGAGACACAGAGAGACAGAGAAATAGAGACACAGAGACACAGAGAGACAGAGAGACAGAGAAACAGAGAGACAGAGAGACAGAGAGACAGAGAAACAGAGAGACAGAGAGACAGAGAGACAGAGAGACAGAGAGACAGAGAAACAGAGACAGAGAGACAGAGAAACAGAGAAACAGAGAGACAGAGAGACAGAGAGACAGAGAAACAGAGAGATAGAGAGACAGAGAGACAGAGAGACAGAGAGACAGAGACACTGAGAGACAGAGACACTGAGAGACAGAGAG
>NC_138302.1:73368771-73388771 GCF_965601325.2 Salmo salar | reverse complement strand
AGAGACAGACAGAGAGACAGAGAGATAGAGAAACAGAGAGACAGAGTGATAGAGAGACAGAGAGACAGAGAGAGACAGTGAGACAGAGAGAGACAGAGAGACAGAGAGACAGAGAGATAGAGAGACAGAGACACAGAGAGACAGAGAAATAGAGACACAGAGACACAGAGAGACAGAGACAGAGAAACAGAGAGACAGAGAAACAGAGAAACAGAGAGACAGAGAGAGACAGAGAGACAGAGAAACAGAGAGACAGAGAGACAGAGAGACAGAGAAACAAAGAGACAGAGAGATAGAGAGACAGAGAGACAGAGACACAGATAGATAGAGAGACAGTGAGACAGAGAGACATAGACATAGAGAGACAGAGAGACAGAGAGACAGAGAGAGACAGAGAGACAGAGAGAGACAGAGAGACAGAGAGACAGAGAGATAGAGAGACAGAGACACAGAGAGACAGAGAGACAGAGAGACAGAGACACTGAGAGACAGAGAGACAGAGAGACAGAGAGACAGAGAAACAGAGAAACTGAGAGACAGAGAGAGACAAAGAGACAGAGTGACAGAGAGACATAGACATAGAGAGACAGAGAGACAGAGAGACAGAGAGAGACAGTGAGACAGAGAGAGACAGAGAGACAGAGACAGAGAAACAGAGAGACAGAGAGACAGAGAGACAGAGAAACAGAGAGACAGATAAACAGAGAGACAGAGAGACAGAGAGACAGAGAGACAGAGAGACAGACACTGAGAGACAGAGAGACAGAGAGACAGAGAGACAGAGAAAAAGAGAGACAGAGAGAGACAAAGAGACAGAGTGACAGAGAGACAGAGAGACAGAGACACAGAGAGACAGACAGAGAGACAGAGAGATAGAGAAACAGAGAGACAGAGAGATAGAGAGACAGAGAGACAGAGAGACAGAGAGACATAGACATAGAGAGACAGAGAGACAGAGAGACAGAGAGACAGAGAGAGACAGTGAGACAGAGAGAGACAGAGAGACAGAGAGACAGAGAGATAGAGAGACAGAGACACAGATAGACAGAGAGACAGAGAGACAGAGAAACAGAGAGACAGAGAGACAGAGAAACAGAGAGACAGAGAAACAGAGAGACAGAGAGAGAGAGAGACAGAGAGACAGAGAGACAGAGAAATAGAGAGACAGAGAGACAGAGAAACAGAGAGACAGAGAGACAGAGAGACAGAGAAACAGAGAGACAGAGAGACAGAGAGAGACAGAGAGAAAGAGAGAGACAGAGAGACAGAGAGACAGAGAGACAGAGAGACAGAGAGACAGAGAGACAGAGAGACAGAGAGACAGAGAAGACAGAGAGACAGAGAAACAGAGAAACAGAGAGACAGAGAAACAGAGAGACAGAGAGACAGAGAGACAGAGAGACAGAGAAACAGAGAGACAGAGAGACAGAGAGACAGAGACACTGAGAGACAGAGAGACAGAGAGACAGAGAGACAGAGAGACAGAGAGACAGAGAAACAGAGAAACAGAGAGACAGAGAGAGACAGAGTGACAGAGAGACAGAGAGACAGAGAGACAGAGACACAGAGAGACAGACAGAGAGCAGAGAGATAGAGAACAGAGAGACAGAGAGATAGAGAGACAGAGAGACAGAGAGACATAGACATAGAGAGACATTGAGACAGAGAGACAGAGAGAGACAGTGAGACAGAGAGAGACAGAGAGACAGAGAGACAGAGAGATAGAGAGACAGAGACACAGATAGACAGAGAAATAGAGACACAGAGAGACAGAGAGACAGAGAAAGAGAAACAGAGAGACAGAGAGACAGAGAGACAGAGAAACAGAGAGACAGAGAAACAGAGAACAGAGAGACAGAGAGAGAGCGAGAGTGACAGAGAACAGAGAGACAGAGAGACAGAGAGACAGAGAGACAGAGAGACAGAGAGACAGAGAAACAGAGAGACAGAGAGACAGAGAGACAGAGAGAAAGAGAGAGACAGAGAGACAGAGAGACAGAGAGATAGAGAGACAGAGAAACAGAGAGACAGAGAGAGACAAAGAGACAGAGAAACAGAGAGACAGAGATATAAAGAGACAGAGAGACAGAGAGACAGAGAGACATAGACATAGAGAGACAGAGAGACAGAGAGAGACAGAGAGACAGAGAGACAGAGAGATAGAGAGACACAGAGAGACAGAGTGACAGAGACACTGAGAGACAGAGAGACAGGGAGACAGAGAGACACTGAGAGACAGAGAGACAGAGAAACAGAGACACAGATACACAGAGAGACAGAGAGACAGAGAGACAGAGAGACAGAGAGACAGAGAGACAGAGAGAGACAAAGAGACAGAGTGACAGAGAGACATAGAAACAGAGAAACAGAGAAACAGAGAGACAGAGAGACAGAGAGACAGAGAGACAGAGAGATAGAGAGACAAAGACAGATAGACAGAGAGACAGAGACAAAGAGAGACAGAGACAAAGAGAGACAGAGAGACAGAGAGAGACAGAGGGACTGAGAGAGACAGAGAGACAGAGAGACAGAGAGAGACAGAGAGACATAGAGACAGAGAGATAGAGACACAGAGAAACAGAAAGACAGAGAGAGACAAAGAGACAGAGAAACAGAGAGACAGAGAGATAGAGAGACAGAGAGACAGAGAGACAGAGAGACAGAGAGACATAGACATAGCGAGACAGAGAGACAGAGAGACAGAGAGAGACAGAGAGACAGAGAGATAGAGAGACAGAGACAGAGAGACAGAGAGACAGAGAGACAGAGAGACAGAGAGACAGAGAAACAGAGAAACAGAGAGACAGAGAGAGACAAAGAGACAGAGTGACAGAGAGACAGAGAGACAGAGACACAGAGAGACAGACAGAGAGACAGAGAGATAGAGAAACAGAGAGACAGAGAGATAGAGAGACAGAGAGACAGAGAGACATAGACATAGAGAGACAGAGAGACAGAGAGACAGAGAGAGACAGTGAGACATAGAGAGACAGAGAGACAGACAGACAAGAGAAGACAGAGAGACAGAGAGACAGAGAAACAGAGAGACAGAGAGACAGAGATGACAGAGAGACATAGAGACAGAGAGACAGAGAGACAGAGAGACAAAGAGAGACAGAGAGACAGAGAGAGACAAGAGAGACAGAGAGACAGAGAGACAGAGAGACAGAGAGACAGAGAGACAGAGAAACAGAGACACAGAGAGACAGAGAGACAGAGAGACAGAGAGAACAGAGAGACAGAGAGACAGAGAGACAGAGAGAACAGAGAGACAGAGAGACAGAGAGAGACAGAGAGACAGAGAGACAGAGAGACAGAGAGACAGAGAGATAGAGAGACAGAGAGACAGAGAGACAGAGAGACAGAGAGAGACAGAGAGACAGAGAGACAGAGAGACAGAGAGACAGAGAGACAGAGAGACGAGAGACAGAGAGACAGAGAGACAGAGAGACAGAGAGACAGAGAGACAGAGACACAGAGAGACAGAGAGACAGAGAGACAGAGAGACAGTAGACATAGAGAGACAGAGAGACAGAGAGACAGAGAGAGACAGAGAGACAGAGAGAGACAGAGAGACAGAGACAGAGAAACAGAGAGACAGAGAGACAGAGAGACAGAGAGACAGAGAGACAGAGAAACAGAGAGACAGAGAGAGAGAGAGACAGAGAGACAGAGAGACAGAGAGACAGAGAGACAGAGAAACAGAAGAGACAGAGAGACAGAGAGACAGAGAGACAGAGACACAGAGAGACAGAGAGAGACAGAGAGACAGAGAGACAGAGAGACAGAGAGACAGAGAGACAGAGAGACAGACAGAGAGACAGAGAGACAGAGAGAGACAGAGAGACAGAGAGACAGAGAGATAGAGAGACAGAGACACAGAGAGACAGAGAGACAGAGAGACAGAGAGACAGAGAGACAGAGAGACAGAGAGACAGAGAGACAGAGAAGACAGAGAGACAGAGAGACAGAGAGACAGAGCAGAGAGAGACAGAGAGACAGAGAGACAGAGACATAGAGAGACAGAGAGACAGAGAGACAGAGAGACAGAGAGACAGAGAGACAGAGAAACAGAGAGACAGAGAGACAGAGAGAACAGAGAGACAGAGAGACAGAGAGACAGAGAGACAGAGAGACAGAGACAGAGAGACAGAGAGACAGAGAGACAGAGAGACAGAGAGACAGAGAGACAGAGAAACAGAGAGACAGAGAGACAGAGAGACAGAGAGACAGAGAGACAGAGAGACAGAGAGACAGAGAGACAGAGACACAGAGAGACAGAGAGACAGAGAGACAGAGAGACAGAGAGAGACAGAGAGACAGAGAGACAGAGAGACAGAGAGACAGAGAGATAGAGAGACAGAGAGACAGAGAGACAGAGAGACAGAGAGACAGAGAAACAGAGAGACAGAGAGACAGAGAGACAGAGAGACAGAGAAACAGAGAGACAGAGAGACGAGAGAGACAGAGAGACAGAGAGACAGAGAAACAGAGAGACAGAGAGACAGAGAGACAGAGAGACAGAGAGACAGAGAGACAGAGAGACAGAGAGACAGAGAGACAGAGAGAGACAGAGAGACAGAGAGAGACAGAGAGACAGAGAGACAGAGAGACAGAGAGACAGAGAGACAGAGAGACAGAGAGACAGAGAGACAGAGAAACAGAGAGACAGAGAGACAGAGAGACAGAGAGACAGAGAGACAGAGAGACAGAGAGACAGAGAGACAGAGAGACAGAGAGACAGAGAGACAGAGAGACAGAGAGACAGAGAGACAGAGAGACAGAGAGACAGAGAGACAGAGAGACAGAGAGACAGAGACACAGAGAGACAGAGAGACAGAGAGACAGAGAGACAGAGAGACAGAGAGACAGAGAGACAGAGAGACAGAGAGACAGAGAGACAGAGAGACAGAGAGACAGAGAGACAGAGAGAGACAGAGAGACAGAGAGACAGAGAGACAGAGAGACAGAGAGACAGAGAGACAGAGAGACAGAGAGACAGAGAGACAGAGAGACAGAGAGACAGAGAGACAGAGAGACAGAGAGACAGAGAGACAGAGAGAGAGAGAGACAGAGAGACAGAGAGACAGAGAGACAGAGAGACAGAGAGACAGAGAAACAGAGAGACAGAGAGACAGAGAGACAGAGAAACAGAGAGACAGAGAGACAGAGAGACAGAGAGACAGAGAGACAGAGAGACAGAGAGACAGAGAGACAGAGAGACAGAGAGACAGAGAGACAGAGAGACAGAGAGACAGAGAGACAGAGAGACAGAGAGACAGAGAGACAGAGAGACAGAGAGACAGAGAGACAGAGAGACAGAGAGACAGAGAGACAGAGAGACAGAGAGACAGAGAGACAGAGAGACAGAGAGACAGAGAGACAGAGAGAGACAGAGAGACAGAGAGACAGAGAGACAGAGAGACAGAGAGACAGAGAGACAGAGAGACAGAGAGACAGAGAAACAGAGAGACAGAGAGAGACAGAGAGACAGAGAGACAGAGAGACAGAGAGACAGAGACACAGAGAGACAGACAGAGAGACAGAGAGACAGAGAGACAGAGAGACAGAGAGACAGAGAGACAGAGAGACAGAGAAACAGAGAGACAGAGAGACAGAGAGACAGAGAGAGACAGAGAGACAGAGAGACAGAGAGACAGAGAGACAGAGAGACAGAGAGACAGAGAGACAGAGAGACAGAGAGACAGAGAGACAGAGAGACAGAGAGACAGAGAGACAGAGAGACAGAGAGACAGAGAGACAGAGAGACAGAGAGACAGAGAGACAGAGAGACAGAGAAACAGAGAGACAGAGAGGACAGAGAGACAGAGAGACAGAGAGACAGAGAGACAGAGAGACAGAGAGACAGAGAGAGACAGAGAGACAGAGAAACAGAGAGACAGAGAGACAGAGAGACAGAGAGACAGAGAGACAGAGAGACAGAGAGACAGAGAGACAGAGAGACAGAGAGAGACAGAGAGACAGAGAGACAGAGAGACAGAGAGACAGAGAGACAGAGAGACAGAGACACAGAGAGACAGAGAGACAGAGAGACAGAGAGACAGAGAGACAGAGAGACAGAGAAACAGAGACACAGAGAGACAGAGAGACAGAGAGACAGAGAGACAGAGAGACAGAGAGACAGAGAGACAGAGAGAGACAGAGAGACAGAGAGACAGAGAGACAGAGAAACAGAGAAACAGAGAGACAGAGAGACAGAGAGACAGAGAGACAGAGAGACAGAGAGACAGAGAGACAGAGAGACAGAGAGACAGAGAGACAGAGACACAGAGAGACAGAGAGACAGAGAGACAGAGAGACAGAGAGAGACAGAGAGACAGAGAGACAGAGAGACAGAGAGACAGAGAGAGACAGAGAGACAGAGAGACAGAGAGACAGAGAGACAGAGAGACAGAGAGACAGAGAGACAGAGAAACAGAGAGACAGAGAGACAGAGAGACAGAGAGACAGAGAGACAGAGAGACAGAGAGACAGAGAGACAGAGAGACAGAGAAACAGAGAGACAGAGAGACAGAGAGACAGAGAGAACAGAGAGACAGAGAGACAGAGAGACAGAGAGACAGAGAGACAGAGAGACAGAGAGACAGAGAGACAGAGAGACAGAGAGAACAGAGAGACAGAGAGACAGAGAGACAAGAGAGACAGAGAGACAGAGAGACAGAGAGACAGAGAAACAGAGAGACAGACAGAGAGACAGAGAGACAGAGAGACAGAGAGACAGAGAGACAGAGAGACAGAGAGACAGAGAGACAGAGACACAGAGAGACAGAGAGACAGAGAGACAGAGAGAGACAGAGAGACAGAGAGACAGAGAAACAGAGAGACAGAGAAACAGAGAGACAGAGAGACAGAGAGACAGAGAGACAGAGAGACAGAGAGACAGAGAGACAGAGAGACAGAGAGACAGAGAGACAGAGAGACAGAGAGACAGAGAGACAGAGAGACAGAGAGACAGAGAGAGACAGAGAGACAGAGAGACAGAGAGACAGAGAGACAGAGAGACAGAGAAACAGAGAGACAGAGAGACAGAGAGACAGAGAGACAGAGAGACAGAGAGACAGAGAGACAGACAGAGAGACAGAGAGACAGAGAGAGACAGAGAGACAGAGAGACAGAGAGACAGAGAGACAGAGAGACAGAGAGAGACAGAGAGACAGAGAGACAGAGAGACAGAGAGACAGAGAGACAGAGAGACAGAGAGACAGAGAGACAGAGAGACAGAGAGACAGAGAGACAGAGAGACAGAGAGAGACAGAGAGACAGAGAAACAGAGAGACAGAGAGACAGAGAGACAGAGAGACAGAGAGACAGAGAGACAGAGAGACAGAGAGACAGAGAGACAGAGAGACAGAGAGACAGAGAGACAGAGAGACAGAGAACAGAGAGACAGAGAGACAGAGAGACAGAGAGACAGAGAGACAGAGAGACAGAGAGACAGAGAGACAGAGAGACAGAGAGACAGAGAGACAGAGAGACAGAGAGACAGAGAGACAGAGAGACAGAGAGACAGAGAGACAGAGAGACAGAGAGACAGAGAGACAGAGACACAGAGAGACAGAGAGACAGAGAGACAGAGAGACAGAGAGACAGAGAGACAGAGAGAACAGAGAGACAGAGAGACAGAGAGACAGAGAGACAGAGAGACAGAGAGAGACAGAGAGACAGAGAGACAGAGAGACAGAGAGACAGAGAGACAGAGAGACAGAGAGAACAGAGAGACAGAGAGACAGAGAGACAGAGAGACAGAGAGACAGAGAGACAGAGAGACAGAGAGACATAGAGAGACAGAGAGACAGAGAGACAGAGAGAGACAGAGAGACAGAGAGACAGAGAGACAGAGAGACAGAGAGACAGAGAGACAGAGAGACAGAGAGACAGAGAAACAGAGAGACAGAGAGACAGAGAGACAGAGAGACAGAGAGACAGAGAGACAGAGAGACAGAGACACAGAGAGACAGAGAGACAGAGAGACAGAGAGACAGAGAGACAAGAGAGACAGAGAGACAGAGAGACAGAGAGACAGAGAGACAGAGAGACAGAGAGACAGAGAGACAGAGAGAGACAGAGAGACAGAGAGACAGAGAGACAGAGAGACAGAGAGACAGAGAAGACAGAGAGACAGAGAGACAGAGAGACAGAGAGAGACAGAGAGACAGAGAGAACAGAGAGACAGAGAGACAGAGAGACAGAGAGACAGAGACACAGAGAGACAGAGAGACAGAGAGACAGAGAAACAGAGAGACAGAGAGACAGAGAGACAGAGAGACAGAGAGACAGAGAGACAGAGAGACAGAGAGACAGAGAGACAGAGAGAGACAGAGAGACAGAGAGACAGAGAGACAGAGAGACAGAGAGACAGAGAGACAGAGAAACAGAGAGACAGAGAGACAGAGAGACAGAGAGACAGAGAGACAGAGAGACAGAGAGACAGAGAGACAGAGACACAGAGAGACAGAGAGAGACAGAGAGACAGAGAGACAGAGAAACAGAGAGACAGAGAGACAGAGAGACAGAGAGACAGAGAGACAGAGAGACAGAGAGACAGAGAGACAGAGAGAACAGAGAGACAGAGAGACAGAGAGACAGAGAGACAGAGAGACAGAGACACAGAGAGACAGAGAGACAGAGAGACAGAGAGACAGAGAGACAGAGAGACAGAGAAACAGAGAAACAGAGACACAGAGAGACAGAGAGAGACAGAGAGACAGAGAGACAGAGAGACAGAGAGACAGAGAGACAGAGAGACAGAGAGACAGAGAGACAGAGAGACAGAGAGACAGAGAAACAGAGAGACAGAGAGACAGAGACACAGAGAGACAGAGAGACAGAGAGACAGAAGAGAGACAGAGAGACAGAGAAACAGAGAGACAGAGAGACAGAGAGACAGAGAGACAGAGAGACAGAGAGACAGAGAAACAGAGAAACAGAGAGACAGAGAGACAGAGAGACAGAGAGACAGAGAGACAGAGAGACAGAGACACAGAGAGACAGAGAGACAGAGAGACAGAGAGACAGAGAGACAGAGAGACAGAGAAACAGAGAGACAGAGAGACAGAGAGACAGAGAGACATGAGACACAGAGAGACAGAGAGACAGAGAGACAGAGAGACAGAGAGACAGAGAGACAGAGAGACAGAGAGACAGAGAGACAGAGAGACAGAGAAACAGAGAGACAGAGAGAGACAGAGAGACAGAGAGACAGAGAGACAGAGAGACAGAGAGACAGAGAGACAGAGAGAGACAGAGAGACAGAGAGACAGAGAGACAGAGAGAGACAGAGAGACAGAGAGACAGAGAAACAGAGAGACAGAGAGACAGAGAGACAGAGACACAGAGAGACAGAGAGACAGAGAGACAGAGAAACAGAGAGACAGAGAGACAGAGAGACATAGACAAAGAGAGACAGAGAGACAGAGAGAGACAGAGAGACAGAGAGACAGAGAGACAGAGAGAGAGAGAGACAGAGACACAGAGAGACAGAGAGACAGAGAAACAGAGACACAGAGAGACGAGAGAGACAGAGAGACAGAGAGACAGAGAGACAGAGAAACAGAGAGACAGAGAGACAGAGAGACAGAGAGACATAGACACAGAGAGACAGAGAGACAGAGAGACAGAGACACAGAGAGACAGAGAGACAGAGAGACAGAGAGACAGAGAGACAGAGAGACAGAGAGACAGAGAGACAGAGAGACAGAGAGACAGAGACACAGAGAGACAGAGAGACAGAGAAACAGAGACACAGAGAGACAGAGAGACAGAGAGACAGAGAGACAGAGAGACAGAGAGACAGAGAGACAGAGAGACAGAGAGACAGAGAGACAGAGAGACAGAGAAACAGAGAGACAGAGAGACAGAGAGACAGAGAGACAGAGAGACAGAGAGACAGAGAGACAGAGACACAGAGAGACAGAGAGACAGAGACACAGAGAGACAGAGAGACAGAGAGACAGAGAAACAGAGAGACAGAGAGAGACAGAGAGACAGAGAGACAGAGAGACAGAGAGAGACAGAGAGACAGAGAGACAGAGAGACAGAGAGACAGAGAAACAGAGAGACAGAGAGACAGAGAGACAGAGAGACAGAGAAACAGAGAGACAGAGAGACAGAGAGACAGAGAAACAGAGAGACAGAGAGACAGAGAGACAGAGAGACAGAGAGACAAAGAGAGACAGAGAGACAAAGAGAGACAGAGAGACAAAGAGAGACAGAGAGACAGAGAGACAGAGAGACAGAGAGACAGAGAGACAGAGACACAGAGAGACAGAGACACAGAGAGACAGAGAGACAGAGAAACAGAGACACAGAGAGACAGAGAAACAGAGAAACAGAGAGACAGAGAGACAGAGAGACAGAGAGACAGAGAGACAGAGAAACAGAGAGACAGAGAGACAGAGACACAGAGAGACAGAGAGACAGAGAGACAGATAGAGACAAAGAGACAGAGTGTCAGAGAGACAGAGACACAGAGAGACAAAGAGACAGAGAGACAGAGAGAGACAGAGAGACAGAGAGACAGAGACACGGGGAGACAGAGAGACAGAGTGACAGAGAAACTGAGAGACAGAGAGAGACAGAGAGACAGAGAGACAGAGAGACAGAGAGAGACAGAGAGACAGAGAGACAGAGAGAGACAGAGAGACAGAGAGACAGAGAAACAGAGAGACAGAGAGACAGAGAGACAGAGAAACAGAGACACAGAGAGACAGAGAGACAGAGAAACAGAGAGAAAGACAGACAGAGAGACATAGACAAAGAGAGACAGAGAGACAGAGAGAGACAGAGACACAGAGAGTCAGAGAGTCAGAGAGACAGAGAGACAGAGAGACAGAGAGACAGAGACACAGAGAGACAGAGAGACAGAGACACAGAGAGACAGAGAAACAGAGACACAGAGAGACGGAGAGACAGAGAGACAGAGAGACAGAGAGACAGAGAAACAGAGAGACAGAGAGACAGAGAGACAGAGAGACATAGACACAGAGAGACAGAGAGACAGAGAGACAGATAGAGACAAAGAGACAGAGTGTCAGAGAGACAGAGACACAGAGAGACAAAGAGACAGAGAGACAGAGAGACAGAGAGACAGAGAGACAGAGAGACAGAGAGACAGAGAAACAGAGAGACAGAGAAACAGAGAAACAGAGACACAGAGAGACAGAGAGACAGAGAAACAGAGAGACAGAGACACAGAGTGACAGAGAGACAGGGAGACAGAGAGACAGAGAGACAGAGTGACAGAGAAACAGAGACAGAGAGAGACAGAGAGACAGAGAGACAGAGAGACAGAGAGACAGAGAGAGACAGAGAGACAGAGAGACAGAGAGACAGAGAAACAGAGACAGAGAGACACAGAGACAGAGAAACAGAGAGACAGAGAGACAGAGAAACAGAGAGACAGAGAGACTGAGACACAGAGAGACAGAGACACAGAGAGACAGAGACACAGAGAGACAGAGAGACAGAGTGACAGAGAGACAGAGACACAGAGACACAGAGAGACAGAGAAACAGAGAGACAGAGAGACAGAGAGAGACAGAGAGACAGAGAGACAGAGCGAGAGAGAGACAGAGAGACAGAGAGACAGAGAGAGACAGAGAAACAGAGAGACAGAAAAACAGAGAAACAGAGAGACAGAGAGAGATAGAGAGACACAGAGACAGAGAAACAGAGAGACAGAGAGACAGAGAGACTGAGACACAGAGAGACAGAGAGACAGAGAGACAGAGAGACAGAGAGACAGAGAGACAGAGACACAGAGACACAGAGACACAGAGAGACAGAGAAACAGAGAGACAGAGAGAGACAGAGAGACAGAGAGACAGAGAGACAGAGCGAGAGAGAGACAGAGAGAGACAGAGAGACAGAGAGACAGAGAGACAGAGAAACAGAGAGACAGAGAGACAGAGAAACAGAGAGACAGAAAAACAGAGAAACAGAGAGACAGAGAGAGATAGAGAGACACAGAGACAGAGAAACAGAGAGACAGAGAGACAGAGAGACAGAGAAACAGAGAAACAGAGAGACAGAGAGACAGAGAGACAGAGAGACAGAGACACAGAGTGACAGAGAGACAGAGAGACAGAGAAACAGAGAGACAGAGAAACAGAGAGACAGAGAAACAGAGAAACAGAGACACAGAGAGACAGAGAGACAGAGAAACAGAGAGACAGAGAGACAGAGACACAGAGAGACAGAGAGACACAGAGACAGAGAAACAGAGAGACAGAGAGACAGAGAAACAGAGAGACAGAGAGAATGAGACACAGAGAGACAGAGAGACAGAGAGACAGAGACACAGAGAGACAGAGAAACAGAGACACAGAGAGACACAGAGAGACAGAGAAACAGAGAGACAGAGAAACAGAGAGACAGAGACACAGAGAGACAGAGAGACAGAGAGACAGAGAGACAGAGAGACAGAGAAAGAGAGAGACAGAGAGACAGAGAGACAGAGAGACAGAGAGACAGAGAGACAGAGAGACAGAGAGACAGAGAGACAGAGAGACAGAGAAAGAGAGAGACAGAGAGACAGAGAGACAGAGAGACAGAGAGACAGAGAGACAGAGAGAGACAGAGAGACAGAGAGACAGAGAGACAGAGAGACAGAAAAACAGAGAAACAGAGACACAGAGAGACAGAGAGACAGAGACACAGAGAGACAGAGAGACAGAGAAACAGAGACACAGAGAGACAGAGAGACAGAGAAACAGAGAGACTGAGAGACAGAGCGAGAGAGAGACAGAGAGAGACAGAGAGACAGAGAGACAGAGAGACAGAGAAACAGAGAAACAGAGAGACAGAAAAACAGAGAAACAGAGAGACAGAGAGAGATAGAGAGACACAGAGACAGAGAAACAGAGAGACAGAGAGACAGAGAGACAGAGAAACAGAGAAACAGAGAGACAGAGAGACAGAGAAACAGAGACAGAGAGACACAGAGACAGAGAAACAGAGAGACAGAGAGACAGAGAAACAGAGAGACAGAGAGAATGAGACACAGAGACACAGAGAGACAGAGAGACAGAGACACAGAGAGACACAGAGAGACAGAGAAACAGAGAGACAGAGAAACAGAGAGACAGAGAAACAGAGAGACAGAGAGACAGAGACACAGAGAGACAGAGAGACAGAGAGACAGAGAGACAGAGAAACAGAGAGAGACAGAGAGACAGAGAGACAGAGAGACAGAGAGACAGAGAAACAGAGAGACAGAAAAACAGAGAAACAGAGACACAGAGAGACAGAGAGACAGAGACACAGAGAGACAGAGAGACAGAGAAACAGAGACACAGAGAGACAGAGAGACAGAGAAACAGAGAGACTGAGAGACAGAGAGACAGAGAGAGACAGAGAGAGACAGAGAGACAGAGAGACAGAGAGACAGAGAAACAGAGAGACAGAAAAACAGAGAAACAGAGACACAGAGAGAGATAGAGAGACACAGAGACAGAGAAACAGAGAGACAGAGAGACAGAGAAACAGAGAGACAGAGAGACAGAGAGACAGAGAGACAGAGAGACAGAGAGACAGAGAGACAGAGACACAGAGAGACAGAGAGACAGAGAGACAGAGAGACAGAGAGACAGAGAGACAGAGAAACAGAGAGAAAGACAGACAGAGAGACATAGACAAAGAGAGACAGAGAGACAGAGAGAGACAGAGAGACAGAGAGACAGAGAGACAGAGAGACAGAGAGACAGAGAGACAGAGAGACAGAGAGACAGAGAGACAGAGACACAGAGAGACAGAGAAACAGAGACACAGAGAGACGGAGAAACAGAGAGACAGAGAGACAGAGAGACAGAGAGACAGAGAGACAGAGAAACAGAGAGACAGAGAGACATAGACACAGAGAGACAGAGAGACAGATAGAGACAAAGAGACAGAGTGTCAGAGAGACAGAGACACAGAGAGACAAAGAGACAGAGAGACAGAGAGACAGAGAGACAGAGAGACAGAGAGACAGAGAGACAGAGAGACAGAGAGACAGAG
The DNA here is from genome assembly GCF_965601325.2 of Salmo salar. Lineage (NCBI taxonomy): Eukaryota > Metazoa > Chordata > Actinopteri > Salmoniformes > Salmonidae > Salmo > Salmo salar. The sequence goes on along the minus strand of NC_138302.1, from coordinate 73,374,755 downwards.
AGACAGAGAAACAGAGAAACAGAGAAACAGAGAAACAGAGAGACAGAGACACACGGAGACAGAGAGACAGAGTGACAGAGAAACAGAGACAGAGAGAGACAGAGAGACAGAGAGACAGAGAGACAGAGAGACAGAGAGACAGAGAGACAGAGAGACAGAGAGACAGAGAGACAGAGAGACAGAGAGAGACAGAGAGACAGAGAGACAGAGAAACAGAGAGACAGAGAAACAGAGAGACAGAGAGACAGAGAGACTGAGACACAGAGAGACAGAGAGACAGAGAGAGATAGAGAGACACAGAGACAGAGAAACAGAGAGACAGAGAGACAGAGAAACAGAGAAACAGAGAGACAGAGAGACAGAGAGACAGAGAGACAGAGAGACAGAGACACAGAGTGACAGAGAGACAGAGAGACAGAGAGACAGAGAGACAGAGACACAGAGAGACAGAGAGACAGAGAGACAGAGAGACAGAGACACAGAGAGACAGAGAGACAGAGAGACAGAGAAACAGAGAGACAGAGAGAATGAGACACAGAGAGACAGAGAGACAGAGAGACAGAGACACAGAGTGACAGAGAAACAGAGACACAGAGAGACACAGAGACAGAGAGACAGAGAGACAGAGAGACAGAGAAACAGAGAAACAGAGAAACAGAGAAACAGAGAGACAGAGACACACGGAGACAGAGAGACAGAGTGACAGAGAAACAGAGACAGAGAGAGACAGAGAGACAGAGTGACAGAGAAACAGAGACAGAGAGAGACAGAGAGACAGAGAGACAGAGAGACAGAGAGACAGAGAGACAGAGAGACAGAGAGACAGAGAGACAGAGAGACAGAGAGACAGAGAGAGACAGAGAGACAGAGAGACAGAGAAACAGAGAGACAGAGAAACAGAGAGACAGAGAGACAGAGAGACTGAGAGACAGAGAGACTGAGACACAGAGAGACAGAGAGACAGAGAGAGATAGAGAGACACAGAGACAGAGAAACAGAGAGACAGAGAGACAGAGAAACAGAGAAACAGAGAGACAGAGAGACAGAGAGACAGAGAGACAGAGAGACAGAGACACAGAGTGACAGAGAGACAGAGAGACAGAGAGACAGAGAGACAGAGAAACAGAGAGACAGAGAAACAGAGAAACAGAGACACAGAGAGACAGAGAGACAGAGAGACAGAGAGACAGAGACACAGAGAGACAGAGAGACAGAGAGACAGAGAAACAGAGAGACAGAGAGAATGAGACACAGAGAGACAGAGAGACAGAGACACAGAGTGACAGAGAAACAGAGACACAGAGAGACACAGAGAGACAGAGAAACAGAGAGACAGAGAAACAGAGAGACAGAGAGACAGAGACACAGAGAGACAGAGAGACAGAGAGACAGAGAGACAGAGAGACAGAGAGACAGAGAGACAGAGAGACAGAGAGACAGAGAAACAGAGAGAAAGAGAGAGACAGAGAGACAGAGAGACAGAGAGAGACAGAGAGACAGAGAGACAGAGAGACAGAGAAACAGAGAGACAGAAAAACAGAGAAACAGAGACACAGAGAGACAGAGACAGAGACACAGAGAGACAGAGAGACAGAGAGACAGAGAAACAGAGACACAGAGAGACAGAGAGACAGAGACAGAGAGACACAGAGACACAGAGACAGAGAGACAGAGAGACAGAGAGACAGAGAAACAGAGAGACAGAGAGAATGAGACACAGAGAGACAGAGAGACAGAGAGACAGAGACACAGAGTGACAGAGAGACAGAGACACAGGGAGACAGAGAGACAGAGTGACAGAGAAACAGAGAGACAGAGAGAGACAGAGAGACAGAGAGACAGAGAGACAGAGAGACAGAGAGACAGAGAGACAGAGAGAGACAGAGAGACAGAGAGACAGAGAAACAGAGAAACAGAGAGACAGAGAAACAGAGACACAGAGAGACAGAGAGACAGAGAAACAGAGAAACAGACAGACAGAGAGACATAGACAAAGAGAGACAGAGAGACAGAGAGAGACAGAGACACAGAGAGTCAGAGAGACAGAGAGACAGAGAGACAGAGAGACAGAGACACAGAGAGACAGAGAGACAGAGAGACAGAGAGACAGAGACACAGAGAGACAGAGAGACAGAGAGACAGAGAGACAGAGACACAGAGAGACAGAGAGACAGAGAGAGACAGAGAGACAGAGAGACAGAGAGACAGAGAAACAGAGACACAGAGAGACAGAGAGACAGCGAGACAGAGAAACAGAGAGAAAGACAGACAGAGAGACATAGACAAAGAGAGACAGAGAGACAGAGAGAGACAGAGACACAGAGAGTCAGAGAGACAGAGAGACAGAGAGACAGAGAGAGACAGAGAGACAGAGAGACAGTGAGACAGAGAAACAGAGAGACAGAGAAACAGAGAAACAGAGACACAGAGAGACAGAGAGAGACAGAGAGACAGAAAAACAGAGAGACAGAGACACATAGTGACAGAGAGACAGAGACACACGGAGACAGAGAGACAGAGTGACAGAGAAACAGAGAGACAGAGAGACAGAGAAACAGAGAGACAGAGAAACAGAGACAGAGAGACACAGAGACAGAGAAACAGAGAGACAGAGAAACAGAGAGACAGAGAGACAGAGAGACAGAGACACAGAGAGACAGAGAGACAGAGACACAGAGAGACAGAGAGACAGAGAGACAGAGAGACAGAGACACAGAGTGACAGAGAGACAGAGACACAGGGAGACAGAGACACAGGGAGACAGAGAGACAGAGTGACAGAGAAACAGAGAGACAGAGAGAGACAGAGAGACAGAGAGACAGATAGACAGAGAGACAGAGAGACACAGAGACAGAGAGAGACAGAGAGACAGAGAGACAGAGAAACAGAGAGACAGAGAGACAGAGAAACAGAGAGACAGAGAGACAGAGAGACAGAGAAACAGAGAAACAGAGAGAAAGACAGACAGAGAGACATAGACAAAGAGAGACAGAGAGACAGAGAGAGACAGAGACACAGAGAGTCAGAGAGTCAGAGAGACAGAGAGACAGAGAGACAGAGAGACAGAGAGACAGAGAAACAGAGACACAGAGAGACGGAGAAACAGAGAAACAGAGAGACAGAGAGACAGAGAGACAGAGAGACAGAGAGACAGAGAGACAGAGAGACAGAGAGACAGAGAGACAGAGAGACAGAGAGACAGAGAGACAGAGAGACAGAGAGACAGAGAGACAGAGAGACAGAGAGACAAAGAGACAAAGAGACAAAGAGACAGAGACACAGAGACACAGAGAGACAGAGAGACAGAGAGACAGAGAGACAGAGAGACAGAGAGACAGAGAGAGACAGAGAGACAGAGAGACAGAGAAACAGAGAAACAGAGAGACAGAGAAACAGAGAAACAGAGACACAGAGAGACAGAGAGAGACAGAGAGACAGAGAAACAGAGAGACAGAGACACAGAGTGACAGAGAGACAGATGCACACGGAGACAGAGAGACAGAGAGACAGAGAGACAGAGACACAGAGAGACAGAGAGACAGAGAGACAGAGAGACAGAGAGACAGAGAGAGACAGAGAGACAGAGAGACAGAGAGACAGAGAAACAGAGAGACAGAGAAACAGAGATACAGAGAGACAGAGAGACAGAGAGACAGAGAAACAGAGAGAAAGACAGACAGAGAGACATAGACAAAGAGAGACAGAGAGACAGAGAGAGACAGAGACACAGAGAGTCAGAGAGAAAGAGAGACAGAGAGACAGAGACACAGAGAGACAGAGAGACAGAGAAACAGAGAGACAGAGAAACAGAGAAACAGAGACACAGAGAGACAGAGAGAGACAGAGAGACAGAGAGACAGAGAGACAGAGAAACAGAGAGACAGAGACACAGAGTGACAGAGAGACAGAGACACACGGAGACAGAGAGACAGAGTGACAGAGAAACAGAGAGACAGAGAGACAGAGACACAGAGAGACAGAGAGACAGAGAAACAGAGACACAGAGACAGAGAAACAGAGAGACAGAGAAACAGAGAGACAGAGAGACAGAGAGACAGAGAGACAGAGAAACAGAGAAACAGAGAGACAGAGAGAATGAGACACAGAGAGACAGAGAGACAGAGAGACAGAGACACAGAGTGACAGAGAGACAGAGACACAGGGAGACAGAGAGACAGAGTGACAGAGAAACAGAGAGACAGAGAAACAGAGAAACAGAGAGACCGAGAGAATGAGACACAGAGAGACAGAGAGACAGAGAAACAGAGAGACAGAGAGACAGAGAAACAGAGACACAGAGAGACAGAGAGACAGAGAGACAGAGAGACAGAGAAACTTAGAGAAAGACAGACAGAGAGACATAGACAAAGAGAGACAGAGAGACAGAGAGAGACAGAGACACAGAGAGTCAGAGAGACAGAGAGAGAGAGACAGAGACACAGAGAGACAGAGAGACAGAGAAACAGAGACACAGAGAGACGAGAGAAACAGAGAGACAGAGAGACAGAGAGACAGAGAGACAGAGAAACAGAGAGACAGAGAGACAGAGACACATAGACACAGAGAGACAGAGAGACAGAGAGACAGAGAGACAGAGAGACAGAGAGACAGAGAGACAGAGACACAGAGAGACAGAGAGACAGAGAAACAGAGACAGAGAGACACAGAGACAGAGAAACAGAGAGACAGAGAAACAGAGAGACAGAGAGACAGAGAGACAGAGAGACAGAGAAACAGAGAGACAGAGAGAATGAGACACAGAGAGACAGAGAGACAGAGAGACAGAGACACAGAGTGACAGAGAGACAGAGACACAGGGAGACAGAGAGACAGAGTGACAGAGAAACAGAGAGACAGAGAGAGACAGAGAGACAGAGAGACAGAGAGACAGAGAGAGACAGAGAGACAGAGAGACAGAGAGACAGAGAGACAGAGAGACAGAGAGACAGAGAAACAGAGAGACAGAGAGACAGAGAGACAGAGAGACAGAGAAACAGAGACACAGAGAGACAGAGAGACAGAGAGACAGAGAAACAGAGAGAAAGACAGACAGAGAGACATAGACAAAGAGAGACAGAGAGACAGAGAGAGACAGAGACACAGAGAGTCAGAGAGACAGAGAGACAGAGAGAGACAGAGACACAGAGAGTCAGAGAGACAGAGAGACAGAGAGACAGAGAGACAGAGAGACAGAGACACAGAGAGACAGAGAAACAGAGACACAGAGAGACGGAGAAACAGAGAAACAGAGAGACAGAGAGACAGAGAGACAGAGAGACAGAGAAACAGAGAGACAGAGAGACATAGACACAGAGAGACAGAGAGACAGATAGAGACAAAGAGACAGAGTGTCAGAGAGACAGAGACACAGAGAGACAAAGAGACAGAGAGACAGAGAGAGACAGAGAGACAGAGAGACAGAGACACGGGGAGACAGAGAGACAGAGTGACAGAGAAACTGAGAGACAGAGAGAGACAGAGAGACAGAGAGACAGAGAGAGACAGAGAGACAGAGAGAGACAGAGAGACAGAGAGACAGAGAAACAGAGAGACAGAGAGACAGAGAGACAGAGAAACAGAGACACAGAGAGACAGAGAGACAGAGAAACAGAGAGAAAGACAGACAGAGAGACATAGACAAAGAGAGACAGAGAGACAGAGAGAGACAGAGACACAGAGAGTCAGAGAGACAGAGAGAGACAGAGACACAGAGAGACAGAGAGACAGAGAGACAGAGAGACAGAGAGACAGAGACACAGAGAGACAGAGACACAGAGAGACGGAGAAACAGAGAAACAGAGAAACAGAGAGACAGAGAGACAGAGAGACAGAGAAACAGAGAAACAGAGAAACAGAGAGACAGAGAGACAGAGAGACAGAGAGACATAGACACAGAGAGACAGAGAGACAAAGAGACAGAGTGTCAGAGAGACAGAGACACACGGAGACAGAGAGACAGAGTGACAGAGAAACAGAGACAGAGA
>NC_138302.1:73361271-73366271 GCF_965601325.2 Salmo salar | reverse complement strand
GACAGAGAGACAGAGAGACAGAGAGACAGAGAAACAGAGAAACAGAGAGACAGAGAGACAGAGAGACAGAGAAACAGAGAAACAGAGACACAGAGAGAAAGACAGACAGAGAGACATAGACAAAGAGAGACAGAGAGACAGAGAGACAGAGACACAGAGAGACAGAGAGACAGAGAGACAGAGAGACAGAGAGACAGAGACACAGAGAGACAGAGAGACAGAGAAACAGAGACACAGAGAGACGGAGAAACAGAGAAACAGAGAGAAAGAGAGACAGAGAGACAGAGAGACAGAGAAACAGAGAGACAGAGAGATATAGACACAGAGAGACAGAGAGACAGATAGAGACAAAGAGACAGAGTGTCAGAGAGACAGAGACACAGAGAGACAAAGAGACAGAGAGACAGAGAGAGACAGAGAGACAGAGAGACAGAGAGACAGAGAGACAGAGAGACAGAGAAACAGAGAAACAGAGACACAGAGAGACAGAGAGACAGAGAGACAGAGAAACAGAGAGACAGAGACACAGAGAGACAGAGACACACGGAGACACACGGAGACAGAGAGACAGAGTGACAGAGAAACAGAGACAGAGAGAGACAGAGAGAGACAGAGAGACAGAGAAACAGAGAGACAGAGACACAGAGACACAGAGAGACAGAGAGACAGAGAAACAGAGACAGAGAGACACAGAGACAGAGAAACAGAGAGACAGAGAGACAGAGAAACAGAGAGACAGAGAGAATGAGACACAGAGAGACAGAGAGACAGAGAGACAGAGACACAGAGACACAGAGTGACAGAGAGACAGAGAAACAGAGACACAGAGAGACAGAGACACAGAGAGACAGAGAGACAGAGAAACAGAGACAGAGAGACACAGAGACAGAGAAACAGAGAGACAGAGAGACAGAGAAACAGAGAGACAGAGAGAATGAGACACAGAGAGACAGAGAGACAGAGACACAGAGTGACAGAGAGACAGAGAAACAGAGACACAGAGAGAGACAGAGAGACAGAGAAACAGAGAGACAGAGAAACAGAGAGACAGAGACACAGAGAGACAGAGAGACAGAGAGACAGAGAAACAGAGAGACAGAGAAACAGAGAGACAGAGAGACAGAGAGACAGAGAGACAGAGAGACAGAGAGACAGAGAGACAGAGAGACAGAGAGACAGAGAGACAGAAAAACAGAGAAACAGAGAAACAGAGACAGAGAAACAGAGAGACAGAGAAACAGAGAGACAGAGAGACAGAGAAACAGAGAAACAGAGACAGAGAGACACAGAGACAGAGAAACAGAGAGACAGAGAAACAGAGAGACAGAGAGACAGAGAGACAGAGAAACAGACAGACAGAGAGAATGAGACACAGAGAGACAGAGAGACAGAGAGACAGAGACACAGAGTGACAGAGAGACAGAGACACAGGGAGAGAGAGAGACAGAGTGACAGAGAAACAGAGAGACAGAGAGAGACAGAGAGACAGAGAGACAGAGAGACAGAGAAACAGAGAGACAGAGAGACAGAGAAACAGAGACACAGAGAGACAGAGAAACAGAGAGAAATACAGACAGAGAGACATAGACAAAGAGAGACAGAGAGACAGAGAGAGACAGAGACACAGAGAGTCAGAGAGACAGAGAGACAGAGAGACAGAGACACAGAGAGACAGAGAGACAGAGAGACAGAGACACAGAGAGACAGAGAGACAGAGAGACGGAGAGACGGAGAAACAGAGAGACAGAGAGACAGAGAAACAGAGAGACAGAGAGACAGAGACACATAGACACAGAGAGACAGAGAGACAGAGAGACAGATAGAGACAAAGAGACAGAGTGTCAGAGAGACGGAGACAGAGGGAGACAGAGAGACAGAGTGACAGAGAAACAGAGAGACAGAGAGAGACAGAGAGACAGAGAGACAGAGAGACAGAGAGACAGAGAGAGACAGAGAGACAGAGAGACAGAGAGACAGAGAGACAGAGAAACAGAGAGACAGAGAAACAGAGAGACAGAGACACAGAGAGACAGAGAGACAGAGAGACAGAGAGACAGAGAAACAGAGAGAAAGACAGACAGAGAGACATAGACAAAGAGAGACAGAGAGACAGAGAGAGACAGAGACACAGAGAGTCAGAGAGACAGAGAGACAGAGAGACAGAGACACAGAGAGACAGAGAGACAGAGAAACAGAGAGACAGAGAAACAGAGAGACAGAGAGACAGAGAGACAGAGAAACAGAGACACAGAGAGACAGGGAGACAGAGAGACAGAGTGACAGAGAAACAGAGAGACAGAGAGAGACAGAGAGACAGAGAGACAGAGAGAGACAGAGAGACAGAGAGAGACAGAGACACAGAGAGTCAGAGAGACAGAGAGACAGAGACACAGAGAGACAGAGAGACAGAGAGACAGAGACACAGAGAGACAGAGAGACAGAGAAACAGAGACACAGAGAGACGTAGAAACAGAGAAACAGAGAGACAGAGAGACAGAGAGACAGAGAGACAGAGAAACAGAGAGACAGAGAGACATAGACACAGAGAGACAGAGAGACAGATAGAGACAAAGAGACAGAGTGTCAGAGAGACAGAGACACAGAGAGACAGAGAGACAAAGAGACAGAGAGACAGAGAGACAGAGAGAGACAGAGAGACAGAGAGACAGAGACACAGGGAGACAGAGAGACAGAGTGACAGAGAGACAGAGAGACAGAGAGACAGAGAGAGACAGAGAGACAGAGAGACAGAGAAACAGAGAAACAGAGAGACAGAGAGACAGAGAGACAGAGAAACAGAGACACAGAGAGACAGAGAGACAGAGAAACAGAGAGAAAGACAGACAGAGAGACATAGACAAAGAGAGACAGAGAGACAGAGAGACAGAGACACAGAGAGACAGAGAGACAGAGAGACAGAGACACAGAGAGACAGAGAGACAGAGAAACAGAGACACAGAGAGACGGAGAAACAGAGAGAAAGAGAGAAAGAGAGAAAGAGAGACAGAGAGACAGAGAAACAGAGAGACAGAGAGATATAGACACAGAGAGACAGAGAGACAGATAGAGACAAAGAGACAGAGAGACAGAGACACAGAGAGACAAAGAGACAGAGAGACAGAGAGAGACAGAGAGACAGAGAGACAGAGAGACAGAGAGACAGAGAGACAGAGAGACAGAGAGACAGAGAAACAGAGAGACAGAGAAACAGAGAGACAGAGAGACAGAGAAACAGAGAGACAGAGAGAATGAGACACAGAGAGACAGAGAGACAGAGACACAGAGTGACAGAGAGACCGCAGAAACAGAGACACAGAGAGACAGAGACACAGAGAGACAGAGAGACAGAGAAACAGAGACAGAGAGACACAGAGACAGAGAAACAGAGAGACAGAGAGACAGAGACACAGAGAGACAGAGAGACAGAGAGACAGAGACACAGAGTGACAGAGAGACAGAGAAACAGAGACACAGAGAGAGACAGAGAGACAGAGAACAGAGAGACAGAGAAACAGAGAGACAGAGAGACAGAGAGACAGAGAGACAGAGAGACAGAGAGACAGAGAGACAGAGAGACAGAGAGACAGAGAGACAGAGAGACAGAGAGACAGAGAGACAGAGAGACAGAGAGACAGAGAGACAGAGAGACAGAGAGACAGAGAGAGACAGAGAGACAGAGAGACAGAGAGACAGAGAGACAGAGAAACAGAGAAACAGAGACACAGAGAGACAGAGAGACAGAGAAACAGAGAGACAGAGAGACAGAGAGACAGAGAAACAGAGACAGAGAGACACAGAGACAGAGAAACAGAGAGACAGAGAAACAGAGAGACAGAGAGACAGAGAGACAGAGAAACAGACAGACAGAGAGAATGAGACACAGAGAGACAGAGAGACAGAGAGACAGAGACACAGAGTGACAGAGAGACAGAGACACAGGGAGAGAGAGAGACAGAGTGACAGAGAAACAGAGAGACAGAGAGGAGACAGAGAGACAGAGAGACAGAGAGACAGAGAAACAGAGAGACAGAGAGACAGAAACAGAGACACAGAGAGACAGAGAAACAGAGAGAAATACAGACAGAGAGACATAGACAAAGAGAGACAGAGAGACAGAGAGAGACAGAGGACACAGAGAGTCAGAGAGACAGAGAGACAGAGAGACAGAGACACAGAGAGACAGAGAGACAGAGAGACAGAGAGACAGAGACACAGAGAGACAGAGAGACAGAGAGACGGAGAAACAGAGAGACAGAGAGACAGAGAGACAGAGACACATAGACACAGAGAGACAGAGAGACAGAGAGACAGATAGAGACAAAGAGACAGAGTGTCAGAGAGACGGAGACAGAGGGAGACAGAGAGACAGAGTGACAGAGAAACAGAGAGACAGAGAGAGACAGAGAGGACAGAGAGACAGAGAGACAGAGAGACAGAGAGAGACAGAGAGACAGAGAAACAGAGAGACAGAGAGACAGAGAGACAGAGAGACAGAGAAACAGAGAGAAAGACAGACAGAGAGACATAGACAAAGAGAGACAGAGAGACAGAGAGAGACAGAGACACAGAGAGTCAGAGAGACAGAGAGACAGAGAGACAGAGAGACAGAGACACAGAGAGACAGAGAGACAGAGAAACAGAGAGAAAGACAGACAGAGAGACATAGACAAAGAGAGACAGAGAGACAGAGAGAGACAGAGACACAGAGAGTCAGAGAGACAGAGAGACAGAGAGACAGAGAGACAGAGAGACAGAGAGACGGAGAAACAGAGAGACAGACAGACAGAGAAACTGAGAGACAGAGAGACAGAGAGACAGAGAGACGGAGAGACGGAGAGACAGAGAGACAGAGAGACAGAGAGACAGAGAAACAGAGAGACAGAGAGACAGAGAGACAGAGAGACAGAGAGACAGAGAGAACAGAGAGACAGAGAGACAGAGAGACAGATAGAGACAAAGAGACAGAGTGTCAGAGAGACAGAGACACAGAGAGACAAAGA
>NC_138302.1:73343771-73358771 GCF_965601325.2 Salmo salar | reverse complement strand
AGAGAGACAAAGAGACAGAGAGACAGAGAGACAAAGAGACAGAGAGACAGAGAGAGACAGAGAGACAGAGAGACAGAGAAACAGAGAAACAGAGAAACAGAGACACAGAGAGACAGAGAGAGACAGAGAGACAGAAAAACAGAGAGACAGAGACACATAGTGACAGACAGACAGAGACAACACGGAGACAGAGAGACAGAGTGACAGAGAAACAGAGAGACAGAGAGACAGAGAAACAGAGAGACAGAGAAACAGAGACAGAGAGACACAGAGACAGAGAAAACAGAGAGACAGAGAAACAGAGAGACAGAGAGACAGAGAGACAGAGACACAGAGAGACAGAGAGACAGAGAGACAGAGACACAGAGAGACAGAGAGACAGAGAGACAGAGACACAGAGTGACAGAGAGACAGAGAAAAAGGGAGACAGAGAGACAGAGTGACAGAGAGACAGAGAGTGTTACGCACGCCTCTAGAAAGAGGGAACGCAACACCCCTGCTACAACTCAACTCTCCTTGTTGTGAATAAGGTAGGGAAGTGTAGGTGTGAACAAGTATGACGAATAGGCAGAGAATACCGTTAACAGGGAATTTATTCCTTCACGTGGTAAGGTTTGGGAAAAAGGGGCTGGACTGAACCAAAGCAAAGAAAGTAAATATCAAAGCCCCCTCTCCTACCTTACCTGACTACCCACTACTTACCTATCTAGCACCACCTGGTGCACTAACCAAAATACAGGGGATGGTCCGCCCAGGTCTTTCCTAGTGTGCATAGACAGCAAACTACTACGGGTATATGTATGCCCGCGGGCCTCTTGCCTAAACACTCCCTAGGTGCCTTCCCCTTCCCCCCCCCTGGGAACAAATGAAACAGAATTACACAAATGTAAGTCAATAATCAAAACACTGCATCCTATTGACACACACAACCAATCAGCTCCCTCAGCAACAACGGACACAGTACATACCAAAATTCTTGGAAACAACCAACATGCTATAACCCTCAGCCATTAGCCTTGTCTCTCAGCAATCATCTCCCTTCTGAGCAACAGAACTGGGGCTTATATAGCTTCAGAAGAAGTTAGTAATTGGAGACAGCTGCGTCCTGATGAGGGGGCGGGGTCAGCTCTCCAAACAATCAATGTTGATTGCCCAATCAGCTGCTCGTTGAGAACTTCAGGAATCCATCTCCTGAAATACATACATGATAATACACAAACCACAACAGAAACTGGGGAACGTAACACGCCCAACACAAAAAATGCAAACATAACAGTTGGTGCAATAACAAAAATCAACGCTTCCCCAGTTACTAAACCCGTGATAGAGCGTCGGCAACCACATTTGCCGAGCCCTTCACATAGGCTATCTGTACATTATATCCTTGTACAATCAGAGCCCACCGCATAAGGCGGCGGTTCTGATTGTACATTTGCTTTAAGAACACCAAAGGATTATGGTCCGTGAAGACCATTACAGGCAAGGCACTGGAACCCACATATACCTCAAAGAACTGTAATGCTAGCAATAAAGCCAGCGTTTCCTGTTCAATTGTGGAGTACCTTGACTGACACGAGTTGAACTTACGGGAGAAGAAACTGACGGGTCGATCCACTCCATCTTCATCGTTCCTGCAAGAGAACCGCACCCACCCCCACTATACTAGCGGTCTACCTCCAACTTAAAAGGTTTGTCAAAGTTGGGGGCGGCAAGCACTGGGGCACTACAAAGTAGCGCTTTAGCGGACTCAAAAGCATAGTTACAGTCCTGGGACCACTTAAATGGTACCTTCGGACTAAGCAGAGATGAAAGGGGAGCTACTACCGTCGAGAAATTCTTACAGAAAGTACGATAGTAACCTACCATCCCCAGGAATCTGCGCAACTGGCGGCGAGTCGTGGGAGCAGGAAAAGCAACAATTGCTTCCACTTTGCCAGTTACTGGGCGCACTTGACCTCGTCCCACTTGTTTCCCTAAGTAAGTCACTGTAGCCTTCCCAAACTCACACTTGGCCAAATTGAGGGTTAAAGAAGCATTCGCCAACCGCTGAAACACACTTTTCAAGGTGGCGAAATGATCAGACCAAGTAGACGAATGTATTACCACATCGTCTAGATAAGCAGTACAATTTGGTACATCGGCAAAAACAATGTTAACTAACCGCCTGAAAAGTAGCAGGTGCATTACACATTCCAAAGGGCATCACAGAATATTGTACGAAGTTACCTGGCGTAACGAAAGCCGAGATGTCAGAAGCTCGAGAGGTCAAAGGCACCTGCCAATAACCTTTTTAGCAAATCTAATTTACTAACGTAAGCAGCAGAGCCAATTCTATCAATGCAGTCATCTAAGCGAGGTAGAGGAAAAGAATCAGTCTTTGTAACGGCATTTACTCGACGATAATCCGTACATAAGCGAGACGTACCGTCAGGCTTAGGAACAAGAATACACGGGGAACTCCAGGAGCTGTTACTGGGTTTTGCCATGTCATTCTGTAATAAATAAGCTACCTCACTTTTCATTACCTCCCTTTTCTTTGCATTAACCCGGTACGGATGCTGACTTATAGGAACAGCGTCCCCCACATCCACGTCATGTTCCAAGATGGACGTGCGACTTGGAACATCCTGAAACACAGTGAGAAAACTGTTTATCAATAAGACAAGATCCTTAGTTTGGTCTTTATCCAAATGTTCCATTTGAGATGGTAACTTTTTCAGCATCTCTGAATTACATAAGCGTTCACACTGCTGTAACGTATGGCGTAACTCCAACCCATCCTCCTTATCCTCCTCTAGATACCAGCCAGGCTTCAGCACCACCGCAGCCACACTGGAAACGGCGGGCTGGACAGGCTTTCTTGAGGAGCTGTTGGGAGAATCACGCATATAATATGCTTTCAGCATGTTAACATGACACATTCGGGAAGAACGCCTCCGATCTGGGGTCTTTATCACATAATTGGTGTCACTGAGTTTCTTTTCCACAAGATATGGTCCAGAAAAACGTGCTGACAGAGATGAGCCAGGGATTGGCAACAAAACTAAAACTTGATCACCTGGTGCAAAAGAACGGCCAACAGCCTTTTTGTCATAATGCAACTTCATGCGTTTTTGAGTAGAGGAGAGAGACTTTTGGGCTAATGCACCTGCAGCGTGCAGTCTCTCCCGCATCTTACTGACATAATCCAACACATTTTTAGGGGCGCTACTGGGTGTAGGAGATAAGATATGCTCCTTCAAAACCTTTAGCGGACCCCGTGGGGTGTGTCCAAACACAAGGTCAGCAGGGCTGAACCCTAAGGACTCTTGTATTGTTTCCCTAATAGCAAATAAGACAAAGGGCACCCCCTCATCCCAATCAGTACTGGTATCCATGCAATACTTGCGTAGCATTGCCTTCAGCGTCTGATGCCAGCGTTCGAGAGCCCCTTGACTCTCTGGATGATACGGACTGGAGACCTGATGGGAAATACACAGCGTCTTTAACACACTAGAGAACAGCTTTGACATAAAGTTGGATCCCTGGTCAGTTTGGATTACTTTAGGGAGTCCAAACGTAGAGAAGAACTTCACTAATGCCTTCACCACAGTCTTAGCCGTTATTGTCCGTAGAGGAATAGCCTCTGGGTATCGAGTAGCACTGCACATTATTGTTAGTAAGAACTGGTTACCTGACCTGGTTTTCGGCAATGGACCTACACAATCAATTATCACTTTTTCAAACGGTTCCCCCACCACAGGAATCGGGCAGAGCGGCGCATGTGGAACTGTTTGATTCGCTTTCCCAGTGAGTTGACATACGTGGCATGTCTTACAGAATTGGACAACGTCAGACTTCAAACCTGGCCAAAAAAAATGTCGAAGGACTCGGTTATAAGTCTTCGTGATCCCTAAGTGTCCGGACCATGCCTGGTCATGGGCGAGTGACAGCACCTGCTGTCGGAATGGTGTAGGAACAACCACTTGACACACTTCACTCCAGTCACTAACGGTGTCATGAGCTGCCCATTTACGCATCAAAACTCCTGCTTCCATAAAGTAGGCAGTCTCTTTAGTTTTAGCTTCCTCAATGGAAGTTACCGAAGCAAAACACTTGCGAAGACTGATGTCTCCCTTTTGACATTCAATCACCTTCTCGGGGGTGACAGTCAAAAGAATGTCATGTAATTGGGGCGCGATTTCACTTCCCCTGGGCTGTTTGTCAGAGGTGATCAGCTTCTTAGAGGTAGTACACAACCCATCCTCTTGATCAACTTCTTTAAACAAAACAGTTTTTGACAAATCTATCACGTCACCCATTTGTCTTGCCTGAGCACGAGTGACAGCACAAGCGGGGAACACATGGGGATAACTCTGTGCCAACTCATTGGAGAGAGAGTGGTCACTTTTATCCAACACTTCCAATACGGGTACTACCTTTCCTCCAGCAATATCGTTACCCATTATAAAGGTCACACCTTTTACTGGCAACTTAGGACGTACCCCTACTCTGAATATTCCACTGATTAACTCAGAGTGTACATTCACAAAGTGCAACGGCACTGGGACAAAACCCATTTCAATACCCTGAACTAACACACTGGAACCACAGTATGTATTGTCGGATAAGGGCAACACATCAAACAATATAAATGACTGCGCCGCCCCTGTATCTCTAAGGATTTTAACAGGACGCTGAGATGCTTCGTCATTCGCTATGGACACAAACCCCTCAAAAATGAACGGTTCGTAACTGCGGTCGGGTACTGAGACTTTCAAACTACATTTACTCTGAGGCACCTGTTTTGTTTCAGACCTCACAACAGTACGAATTAGCCCAACACCTGTTGGCGGCTTGGCACGAAAAGGCATCCCTTGTTTGCGTTTTAGTAGGAAGCAATCATTAATCACATGTCCCACTTTATGACAATAGAAACAGGGACGCTCATTTTTCTGGCGTGCTTGATATACTGTGGGCCGACTGGGACTAAAAGTAGGCAACTCAGTAGCTCTACTCTCAGTATGAGCCGAAAACACACTCTTGTGCGTCAACACAAACTCGTCTGCCAACACAGACGCTTCTGACAGGGAGGATACTTTCTGTTCATTTAGGTATACTACAATGCGTTCGGGTAAGCAATTTTTAAACTCTTCCAACAAAATTAACTCCCGGAGAGAGTTGAAATCAGTTACCTTACTAGCAGCATGCCATTTATCAAACAGATTTCCCTTGTCTCTAGCAAATTCCACATAAGTCTTACTAGGAGACTTTCTATGAGACCTAAATCTCTGTCGGTATGCCTCAGGCACAAGCTCATAAGCACGAAGAACGGTAGCTTTGACCACTTCATAGTTCAAACTATCTTCCAAAGGTAGCGCTGATAAAACCTCTTGGGCTTTTCCAGTTAATTTACACTGAAGTAATAAGCACCATACTTCTTCAGGCCATTTCAAGGCTACGGCTATACGTTCAAACACACAAAAATAGGAGTCAACCTCTGATTCTCTAAACAAAGGTACTAAGGCAATCTGCCTACTAATGTCAAACGTGTTGGAAGCTCCAGCTGGTGAGGACGACTCACTAACAGGCACAGTAGGAACAAAGGCTAGCCTCGCTGTCTCTGCCTCCAATTCCATTTGGCGCATTTTGAAATCCATCTGCCGCTGTTCTCTTTCTTTTTCAGCCTCTATTTTACAGATTTCTAACTGCCGCTGTTCTCTTTCTTTTTCAGCCTCTATTTTACAGATTTCTAACTGGAGATTTTCTCGCCTAATTTGGGCTCTCTCTTCCGCTTCCAGTTGAAACTGTATAGAACGGACATCCCTTCTGGCATCACCAGTTGACAGTGGGGAGAGCGGATCAAAACGGGGCAATGTGGCTGGAGCTTTAGCCTCGCCTTCGGTCTCAGAAACCGACGGGCTTACAGGAGCAGCAACATCCCCTACAGGGGTAGTAGGTTCAGGCAGCGGTAACTCAAGCACCTCCTCTTCTAACAATACATTTAACACTAGTTTCTTAACCTCCGCCTTAACTAAATTGTGCGAAATAGACAATGAATAATGGTCAGCCAAGGTCATTAAATCACTTTTACGACACTTATTAAACACCTCCCACGACGGGTTATCCAAAAAGGATTGTACATCAAAAGTAGCCATTGTAAACTACTACACCAAACACAAGAGCCAACAAATAGCTAATGCTATGACGCTCAACACTGAACTAACCACAAACTAAACTAGTCACCCTTTACTCACAAATCACAGAAAGCTCAGTGCAGCAGGGTCCGGGGGGGTTTAATGGGATCCCGGATGAGCCCCCATTATGTTACGCACGCCTCTAGAAAGAGGGAACGCAACACCCTGCTACAACTCAACTCTCCTTGTTGTGAATAAGGTAGGGAAGTGTAGGTGTGAACAAGTATGACGAATAGGCAGAGAATACCGTTAACAGGGAATTTATTCCTTCACGTGGTAAGGTTTGGGAAAAAGGGGCTGGACGGAACCAAAGCAAAGAAAGTAAATATCAAAGCCCCCTCTCCTACCTTACCTGACTACCCACTACTTACCTATCTAGCACCACCTGGTGCACTAACCAAAATACAGGGGATGGTCCGCCCAGGTCTTTCCTAGTGTGCATAGACAGCAAACTACTACGGGTATATGTATGCCCGCGGGCCTCTTGCCTAAACACTCCCTAGGTGCCTTCCCCTTCCCCCCTGGGAACAAATGAAACAGAATTACACAAATGTAAGTCAATAATCAAAACACTGCATCCTATTGACACACACAACCAATCAGCTCCCTCAGCAACAACGGACACAGTACATACCAAAATTCTTGGAAACAACCAACATGCTATAACCCTCAGCCATTAGCCTTGTCTCTCAGCAATCATCTCCCTTCTGAGCAACAGAACTGGGGCTTATATAGCTTCAGAAGAAGTTAGTAATTGGAGACAGCTGCGTCCTGATGAGGGGGCGGGGTCAGCTCTCCAAACAATCAATGTTGATTGCCCAATCAGCTGCTCGTTGAGAACTTCAGGAATCCATCTCCTGAAATACATACATGATAATACACAAACCACAACAGAAACTGGGGAACGTAACAGAGAGAGACAGAGAGACAGAGAGACAGAGAAACAGAGAGACAGAGAGACAGAGAAACAGAGACACAGAGAGACAGAGAGACAGAGAAACAGAGAGAAAGACAGACAGAGAGACATAGACAAAGAGAGACAGAGAGACAGAGAGAGACAGAGACACAGAGAGTCAGAGAGACAGAGAGACAGAGACAGAGACACAGAGAGACAGAGAGACAGAGAGACAGAGAGACAGAGAGACGGAGAAACAGAGAGACAGAGAGACAGAGAAACTGAGAGACAGAGAGACAGAGACACATAGACACAGAGAGACAGAGAGACAGAGAGACAGAGAGACAGTGAGACAGAGAGACAGAGAGACAGAGAAACAGAGAGACAGAGAGACAGAGAGACAGAGAAACAGAGAGACAGAGAGACAGAGAAACAGAGAGACAGAGAGACAGAGAGACAAAGACAGAGAGACAGAGAGACAGAGAGACAGAGAGACAGAGAGAGACAAAGAGACAGAGTGACAGAGAGACAGAGAGACAGAGAGAGACAGAGAGACAGAGAGAGACAGAGAGACAGAGAGACAGAGAGACAGAGAGATAGAGAGACAGAGAGACAGAGAGACAGAGAGATAGAGAGACAGAGACACAGAGAGACAGAGACACTGAGAGACAGAGAGACAGAGAGACAGAGAAACAGAGAGACAGAGAGACAGAGAGACAGAGAGACAGAGAGACAGAGAGAGAGAGAGAGAGAGAGACAGAGAGACAGAGAGACAGAGAGACAGAGAGACAGAGAGACAGAGAGACATAGAGACAGAGACAAAGAGAGACAGAGAGACAGAGAGACAGGGAGACAGAGAGACAGAGAAACAGAGAGACAGAGAGAGACAAAGAGACAGAGTGACAGAGAGACAGAGAGACAGAGAGACATAGAGACAGAGAGACATAGACATAGAGAGACAGAGAGACAGAGAGAGACAGTGAGACAGAGAGAGACAGAGAGTCAGAGAGACAGAGAGATAGAAAGACAGAGACACAGAGAGACAGAGAAATAGAGACACAGAGAGACAGAGAGACAGAGACAGAGAGAGAGAGACAGAGAGACAGAGAAACAGAGAGACAGAGAGAGACAAAGAGACAGATTGACAGAGAGACAGAGAGACAGAGAGAAAGAGAGAGACAGAGAGACAGAGAGACAGAGAGACAGAGAGACAAAGAGACAGAGAGACAGAGAGACAGAGAGATAGAGAGACAGAGAGACAGAGACATAGAGAGACAGAGACACAGAGAGACAGAGACACAGAGACACAGAGAGACAGAGAGACAGAGAGACAGAGAGACAGTGAAACAGAGACACAGAGAGACAGAGAAACAGAGAGACAGAGAGACAGAGAGACAGAGAAACAGAGAGACAGAGAGACAGAGAAACAGAGAGACAGAGAGATAGAGAGACAAAGACAGAGAGACAGAGACAAAGAGAGACAGAGAGACAGAGAGAGACAAAGAGACAGATTGACAGAGAGACAGAGAGACAGAGAGAGACAGAGAGACAGAGAGACAGAGAGATAAAGAGACAGAGAGACAGAGAGACAGAGAGATAGAGAGACAGAGACACAGAGAGACAGAGACACTGAGAGACAGAGAGACAGAGAGACTGAGAAATAGAGAGACATAGAGACAGAGACAAAGAGAGACAGAGAGACAGAGAGACAGGGAGACAGAGAGACAGAGAAACAGAGAGACAGAGAGAGACAAAGAGACAGAGTGACAGAGAGACAGAGAGACAGAGAGACACAGAGAGACAGAGAGACAGAGAGACAGAGAAAAAGAGAGACATAGAGACAGAGAGACATAGACAAAGAGAGACAGAGAGACAGAGAGAGACAAAGAGACAGAGAGACAGAGAGACAGGGAGACAGAGAGACAGAGAAACAGAGAGACAGAGAGAGACAAAGAGACAGAGTGAAAGAGAGACAGAGAGACAGAGACACAGAAAGACAGATAGAGAGACAGAGCGACAGAGAAACAGAGAGACATAGAGATAGAGAGACAGAGAGACAGAGAGAAAGAGAGACAGAGAGACAGAGAAACAGAGAGACAGAGAGACAGAGAAACAGAGAGACAGAGAGACATAGACACAGAGAGACAGAGAAACAGATAGAGACAGAGAGAGACAGAGAGTCAGAGAGACAGAGAGACAGAGAGACAGAGAGTCAGAGAGACAGAGAGACAGAGAGACATAGAGACAGAGACACAGAGAGACAGAGAGACAGAGAAACAGAGACACAGAGAGACTGAGAAACAGAGAGACAGAGAGACAGAGAGACAGAGAGACAGAGAAACAGAGAGACAGAGAGACAGAGACACATAGACACAGAGAGACAGAGAGACAGATAGAGACAAAGAGACAGAGTGTCAGAGAGACAGAGACACAGAGAGACAGAGAGACAGATAGAGACAAAGAGACAGAGTGTCAGAGAGACAGAGACACAGAGAGACAAAGAGACAGAGAGACACAGAGAGACAGAGAGACAGAGAGACAGAGAGACAGAGAAACAGAGAGACAGAGAAACAGAGAAACAGAGACACAGAGAGACAGAGAGAGACAGAGAGACAGAGAAACAGAGAGACAGAGACACAGAGTGACAGAGAGACAGAGACACACGGAGACAGAGAGACAGAGTGACAGAGAAACAGAGAGACAGAGAGACAGAGACACAGAGAGACAGAGAGACAGAGAAACAGAGACAGAGAGACACAGAGACAGAGAAACAGAGAGACAGAGAAACAGAGAGACAGAGAGACAGAGAGACAGAGAGACTGAGAAACTGAGAGACAGAGAGACAGAGACATAGAGAGACAGAGACACAGAGAGACAGAGACACAGAGACACAGAGAGACAGAGAGACAGAGAGACAGAGAGACAGTGAAACAGAGACACAGAGAGACAGAGAAACAGAGAGACAGAGAGACAGAGAGACAGAGAAACAGAGAGACAGAGAGACAGAGAAACAGAGAGACAGAGAGATAGAGAGACAAAGACAGAGAGACAGAGACAAAGAGAGACAGAGAGACAGAGAGAGACAAAGAGACAGATTGACAGAGAGACAGAGAGACAGAGAGAGACAGAGAGAAAGAGAGAGACAGAGAGACAGAGAGACAGAGAGACAGAGAGATAAAGAGACAGAGAGACAGAGAGACAGAGAGATAGAGAGACAGAGACACAGAGAGACAGAGACACTGAGAGACTGAGAGACAGAGAGACTGAGAAACTGAGAGACAGAGAGACAGAGAGACAGAGAAACAGAGAGACAGAGAGAGAGAGAGAGAGAGAGACAGAGAGACAGAGAGAGAGAGAGACAGAGAGACAGAGAAATAGAGAGACATAGAGACAGAGACAAAGAGAGACAGAGAGACAGGGAGACAGAGAGACAGAGAAACAGAGAGACAGAGAGAGACAAAGAGACAGAGTGACAGAGAGACAGAGAGACAGAGAGACATAGAGACAGAGAGACATAGACATAGAGAGACAGAGAGACAGAGAGAGACAGTGAGACAGAGAGAGACAGAGAGTCAGAGAGACAGAGAGATAGAAAGACAGAGACACAGAGAGACAGAGAAATAGAGACACAGAGAGACAGAGAGACAGAGACAGAGAGAGAGAGACAGAGAGACAGAGAAACAGAGAGACAGAGAGAGACAAAGAGACAGATTGACAGAGAGACAGAGAGACAGAGAGAAAGAGAGAGACAGAGAGACAGAGAGACAGAGAGACAGAGAGATAAAGAGACAGAGAGACAGAGAGACAGAGAGATAGAGAGACAGAGAGACAGAGACATAGAGAGACAGAGACACAGAGAGACAGAGACACAGAGACACAGAGAGACAGAGAGACAGAGAGACAGAGAGACAGTGAAACAGAGACACAGAGAGACAGAGAAACAGAGAGACAGAGAGACAGAGAGACAGAGAAACAGAGAGACAGAGAGACAGAGAAACAGAGAGACAGAGAGATAGAGAGACAAAGACAGAGAGACAGAGACAAAGAGAGACAGAGAGACAGAGAGAGACAAAGAGACAGATTGACAGAGAGACAGAGAGACAGAGAGAGACAGAGAGAAAGAGAGAGACAGAGAGACAGAGAGACAGAGAGACAGAGAGATAAAGAGACAGAGAGACAGAGAGACAGAGAGATAGAGAGACAGAGACACAGAGAGACAGAGACACTGAGAGACAGAGAGACAGAGAGACTGAGAAATAGAGAGACATAGAGACAGAGACAAAGAGAGACAGAGAGACAGAGAGACAGGGAGACAGAGAGACAGAGAAACAGAGAGACAGAGAGAGACAAAGAGACAGAGTGACAGAGAGACAGAGAGACAGAGAGACACAGAGAGACAGAGAGACAGAGAGACAGAGAAAAAGAGAGACATAGAGACAGAGAGACATAGACAAAGAGAGACAGAGAGACAGAGAGAGACAAAGAGACAGAGAGACAGAGAGACAGGGAGACAGAGAGACAGAGAAACAGAGAGACAGAGAGAGACAAAGAGACAGAGTGAAAGAGAGACAGAGAGACAGAGACACAGAAAGACAGATAGAGAGACAGAGCGACAGAGAAACAGAGAGACATAGAGATAGAGAGACAGAGAGACAGAGAGAAAGAGAGACAGAGAGACAGAGAAACAGAGAGACAGAGAGACAGAGAAACAGAGAGACAGAGAGACATAGACACAGAGAGACAGAGAAACAGATAGAGACAGAGAGAGACAGAGAGTCAGAGAGACAGAGAGACAGAGAGACAGAGAGTCAGAGAGACAGAGAGACAGAGAGACAGAGAGACAGAGACACAGAGAGACAGAGAGACAGAGAAACAGAGACACAGAGAGACTGAGAAACAGAGAGACAGAGAGACAGAGAGACAGAGAGACAGAGAAACAGAGAGACAGAGAGACAGAGACACATAGACACAGAGAGACAGAGAGACAGATAGAGACAAAGAGACAGAGTGTCAGAGAGACAGAGACACAGAGAGACAGAGAGACAGATAGAGACAAAGAGACAGAGTGTCAGAGAGACAGAGACACAGAGAGACAAAGAGACAGAGAGACACAGAGAGACAGAGAGACAGAGAGACAGAGAGACAGAGAAACAGAGAGACAGAGAAACAGAGAAACAGAGACACAGAGAGACAGAGAGAGACAGAGAGACAGAGAAACAGAGAGACAGAGACACAGAGTGACAGAGAGACAGAGACACACGGAGACAGAGAGACAGAGTGACAGAGAAACAGAGAGACAGAGAGACAGAGACACAGAGAGACAGAGAGACAGAGAAACAGAGACAGAGAGACACAGAGACAGAGAAACAGAGACAGAGAAACAGAGAGACAGAGAGACAGAGAGACACAGAGAGACAGAGAGACAGAGAGACAGAGACACAGAGTGACAGAGAGACAGAGACACAGGGAGACAGAGAGACAGAGTGACAGAGAAACAGAGAGACAGAGAGAGACAGAGAGACAGAGAGACAGAGAGACAGATAGACAGAGAGACAGAGAGAGACAGAGAGACAGAGAGACAGAGAAACAGAGAGACAGAGAGACAGAGAAACAGAGACACAGAGAGACAGAGAAACAGAGAGACAGAATGACTGAGACACAGAGTGACAGAGAGACAGAGAGACATAGACACAGAGAGACAGAGAGACAGAGAGAGACAGAGAGACAGAGAGACAGAGCGAGAGAGAGACAGAGAGAGACAGAGAGACAGAGAGACAGAGAGACAGAGAAACAGAGAGACAGAGAAACAGAGAAACAGAGACACAGAGAGACAGAGAGACAGAGAAACAGAGAGACAGAGACACAGAGTGACAGAGAGACAGAGAGACAGAGAGACATAGATAAAGAGAGACAGAGAGACAGAGAGAGAGAGAGAGACACATAGAGTCAGAGAGACAGAGACAGAGAGACAGAGAGACAGAGACACAGAGAGACAGAGAGACAGAGAAACAGAGAGACAGAGAGACAGAGAGACATAGACACAGAGAGACAGAGAGACAGATAGAGACAAAGAGACAGAGTGTCAGAGAGACAGAGAGACAGAGAGACAGAGAGACAGAGAAACAGAGAGACAGAGAGACACAGAGACAGAGAAACAGAGAAACAGAGAGAAAGAGAGAGACAGAGAGACAGAGATACAGAGAGAGACAGAGAGACAGAGAGACAGAGAGACAGAGAAACAGAGAGACAGAGAAACAGAGACACAGAGAGACAGAGAGACAGAGAAACAGAGAGACAGAGAGACAGAGACACAGAGAGACAGAGAGACAGAGAAACAGAGACAGAGAGACACAGAGACAGAGAAACAGAGAGACAGAGAAACAGAGAGACAGAGAGACAGAGAGACAGAGAGACAGAGAAACAGAGAGACAGAGAGACATGAGACACAGAGAGACAGAGAGACAGAGAGACAGAGACACAGAGTGACAGAGAGACAGAGACACAGGGAGACAGAGAGACAGAGTGACAGAGAAACAGAGAGACAGAGAGAGACAGAGAGACAGAGAGACAGAGAGACAGAGAGACAGAGAGAGACAGAGAGACAGAGAGACAGAGAGACAGAGAAACAGAGAGACAGAGAGAATGAGACACAGAGAGACAGAGAGACAGAGAGACAGAGACACAGAGTGACAGAGAGACAGAGACACAGGGAGACAGAGAGACAGAGTGACAGAGAAACAGAGAGACAGAGAGAGACAGAGAGACAGAGAGACAGAGAGACAGAGAGACAGAGAGAGACAGAGAGACAGAGAGACAGAGAAACAGAGAGACAGAGAGACAGAGAGACAGAGAAACAGAGACACAGAGAGACAGAGAGACAGAGAAACAGAGAGAAAGACAGACAGAGAGACATAGACAAAGAGAGACAGAGAGACAGAGAGAGACAGAGACACAGAGAGTCAGAGAGACAGAGAGACAGAGAGACAGAGAGACAGAGACACAGAGAGACAGAGAGACAGAGAGACAGAGAGAACAGAGACACAGAGAGACGGAGAAACAGAGAAACAGAGAGACAGAGAGACAGAGAGACAGAGAGACAGAGAAACAGAGAGACAGAGAGACAGAGAGACAGAGAGACATAGACACAGAGAGACAGAGAGACAGATAGAGACAGAGAGAGACAGAGAGTCAGAGAGACAGAGACACAGAGAGACAAAGAGACAGAGAGACAGAGAGAGACAGAGAGACAGAGAGACAGAGAGACAGAGAAACAGAGAGACAGAGAAACAGAGAAACAGAGACACAGAGAGACAGAGAGAGACAGAGAGACAGAGAAACAGAGAGACAGAGACACAGAGTGACAGAGAGACAGAGACACACGGAGACAGAGAGACAGAGTGACAGAGAAACAGAGAGACAGAGAGACAGAGACACAGAGAGACAGAGAGACAGAGAAACAGAGACAGAGAGACACAGAGACAGAGAAACAGAGAGACAGAGAAACAGAGAGACAGAGAGACAGAGAGACAGAGTGACAGAGAAACAGAGAGACAGAGAGAGACAGAGGGAGAAACAGAGAAACAGAGAGACAGAGAGACAGAGAGACAGAGAGACAGAGAAACAGAGAGACAGAGAGACATAGACACAGAGAGACAGAGAGACAGATAGAGACAAAGAGACAGAGGCAGAGAGACAGAGACACAGAGAGACAAAGAGACAGAGAGACAGAGAGACAGAGAGACAGAGAGACAGAGAGACAGAGAAACAGAGAGACAGAGAAACAGAGAACAGAGACACAGAGAGACAGAGAGACAGAGAAACAGAGAGACAGAGACACAGAGGACAGAGAGACAGAGAGACAGGGAGACAGAGAGACAGAGTGACAGAGAAACAGAGACAGAGAGAGACAGAGAGACAGAGAGACAGAGA
>NC_138302.1:73336271-73341271 GCF_965601325.2 Salmo salar | reverse complement strand
GACAGAGAGACAGAGAGACAGAGACACAGAGAGACAGAGAGACAGAGAGACAGAGAGACAGAGAAACAGAGAGAAAGAGAGAGACAGAGAGACAGAGAGACAGAGAGACACAGAGAGACAGAGAGACAGAGAGACAGAGAGACAGAGAAACAGAGAGACAGAAAAACAGAGAAACAGAGACACAGAGAGACAGAGACAGAGACACAGAGAGACAGAGAGACAGAGAAACAGAAACACAGAGAGACAGAGAGACAGAGAAACAGAGACAGAGAGACACAGAGACAGAGAAACAGAGAGACAGAGAAACAGAGAGACAGAGAGACAGAGAGACAGAGAAACAGAGAGACAGAGAGAATGAGACACAGAGAGACAGAGAGACAGAGAGACAGAGACACAGAGTGACAGAGAGACAGAGACACAGGGAGACAGAGAGACAGAGTGACAGAGAAACAGAGAGACAGAGAGAGACAGAGAGACAGAGAGACAGAGAGACAGAGAGACAGAGAGAGACAGAGAGACAGAGAGACAGAGAAACAGAGAGACAGAGAGACAGAGAAACAGAGACACAGAGAGACAGAGAAACAGAGAAACAGAGAGAAAGACAGACAGAGAGACATAGACAAAGAGAGACAGAGAGACAGAGAGAGACAGAGACACAGAGAGTCAGAGAGACAGAGAGACAGAGAGACAGAGACACAGAGAGACAGAGAGACAGAGAGACAGAGACGACAGAGAGACAGAGAGAGACAGAGAGATAGAGAGACAGAGAAACAGAGAGACAGAGAAACAGAGACACAGAGAGACAGAGAGACAGAGAGACAGAGAAACAGAGAGAAAGACAGACAGAGAGACATAGACAAAGAGAGACAGAGAGACAGAGAGAGACAGAGACACAGAGAGTCAGAGAGACAGAGAGACAGAGAGACAGAGAGAGACAGAGAGACAGAGAGACAGTGAGACAGAGAAACAGAGAGACAGAGAAACAGAGAAACAGAGACACAGAGAGACAGAGAGAGACAGAGAGACAGAAAAACAGAGAGACAGAGACACATAGTGACAGAGAGACAGAGACACACGGAGACAGAGAGACAGAGTGACAGAGAAACAGAGAGACAGAGAGACAGAGAAACAGAGAGACAGAGAAACAGAGACAGAGAGACACAGAGACAGAGAAACAGAGAGACAGAGAAACAGAGAGACAGAGAGACAGAGAGACAGAGACACAGAGAGACAGAGAGACAGAGAGACAGAGACACAGAGAGACAGAGAGACAGAGAGACAGAGACACAGAGTGACAGAGAGACAGAGACACAGGGAGACAGAGAGACAGAGTGACAGAGAAACAGAGAGACAGAGAGAGACAGAGAGACAGAGAGACAGATAGACAGAGAGACAGAGAGACACAGAGACAGAGAGAGACAGAGAGACAGAGAGACAGAGAAACAGAGAGACAGAGAGACAGAGAAACAGAGACACAGAGAGACAGAGAGACAGAGAGACAGAGAAACAGAGAGAAAGACAGACAGAGAGACATAGACAAAGAGAGACAGAGAGACAGAGAGAGACAGAGACACAGAGAGTCAGAGAGTCAGAGAGACAGAGAGACAGAGAGACAGAGAGACAGAGAGACAGAGAAACAGAGACACAGAGAGACGGAGAAACAGAGAGACAGAGAGACAGAGAGACAGAGAGACAGAGAGACAGAGAGACAGAGAGACAGAGAGACAGAGACACATAGACACAGAGAGACAGAGAGACAGATAGAGACAAAGAGACAGAGTGTCAGAGAGACAGAGACACAGAGAGACAAAGAGACAGAGAGACAGAGAGAGACAGAGAGACAGAGAGACAGAGAGACAGAGAAACAGAGAGACAGAGAAACAGAGAAACAGAGACACAGAGAGACAGAGAGAGACAGAGAGACAGAGAAACAGAGAGACAGAGACACAGAGTGACAGAGAGACAGAGACACACGGAGACAGAGAGACAGAGTGACAGAGAAACAGAGAGACAGAGAGACAGAGACACAGAGAGACAGAGAGACAGAGAAACAGAGACAGAGAGACACAGAGACAGAGAAACAGAGAGACAGAGAAACAGAGAGACAGAGAGACAGAGAGACAGAGAGACAGAGAGACAGAGAGACAGAGAGACAGAGAGACAGAGACACAGAGAGACAGAGAGACAGAGAGACAGAGAGACAGAGAGACAGAGAGACAGAGAAACAGAGATACAGAGAGACAGAGAGACAGAGAGACAGAGAAACAGAGAGAAAGACAGACAGAGAGACATAGACAAAGAGAGACAGAGAGACAGAGAGAGACAGAGACACAGAGAGTCAGAGAGAAAGAGAGACAGAGAGACAGAGACACAGAGAGACAGAGAGACAGAGAGACAGAGAGACAGAGAAACAGAGAGACAGAGAAACAGAGAGACAGAGACACAGAGAGACAGAGAGAGACGAGAGAGACAGAGAAACAGAGAGACAGAGACACAGAGTGACAGAGAGACAGAGACACACGGAGACAGAGAGACAGAGTGACAGAGAAACAGAGAGACAGAGAGACAGAGACACAGAGAGACAGAGAGACAGAGAAACAGAGACAGAGAGACACAGAGACAGAGAAACAGAGAGACAGAGAAACAGAGAGACAGAGAGACAGAGAGACAGAGAGACAGAGAAACAGAGAAACAGAGAGACAGAGAGAATGAGACACAGAGAGACAGAGAGACAGAGAGACAGAGACACAGAGTGACAGAGACACAGGGAGACAGAGAGACAGAGTGACAGAGAAACAGAGAGACAGAGAAACAGAGAGACCGAGAGAATGAGACACAGAGAGACAGAGAGACAGAGACACAGAGTGACAGAGAGACAGAGACACAGGGAGAAAGAGAGACAGAGTGACAGAGAGACAGAGAGACAGATAGACAGAGAGACAGAGAGACAGAGAGACAGAGAGACAGAGAGACAGAGAGACAGATAGACAGAGAGACAGAGAGACACAGAGACAGAGAGAGACAGAGAGACAGAGAGACAGAGAAACAGAGAGACAGAGAGACAGAGAAACAGAGACACAGAGAGACAGAAAGACAGAGAGACAGAGAAACAGAGAGACAGAGAGAATGAGACACAGAGAGACAGAGAGACAGAGAGACAGAGACACAGAGTGACAGAGAGACAGAGACACAGGGAGACAGAGAGACAGAGTGACAGAGAAACAGAGAGACAGAGAGAGACAGAGAGACAGAGAGACAGAGAGACAGAGAGACAGAGAGAGACAGAGAGACAGAGAGACAGAGAAACAGAGAGACAGAGAGACAGAGAGACAGAGAAACAGAGACACAGAGAGACAGAGAAACAGAGAGAAAGACAGACAGAGAGACATAGACAAAGAGAGACAGAGAGACAGAGAGAGACAGAGACACAGAGAGTCAGAGAGACAGAGAGACAGAGAGACAGAGACACAGAGAGACAGAGAGACAGAGAGACAGAGAGACAGAGACACAGAGAGACAGAGAGAGACAGAGAGATAGAGAGACAGAGAGACAGAGAAACAGAGACACAGAGAGACAGAGAGACAGAGAGACAGAGAAACAGAGAGAAAGACAGACAGAGAGACATAGACAAAGAGAGACAGAGAGACAGAGAGAGACAGAGACACAGAGAGTCAGAGAGACAGAGAGACAGAGAGACAGAGAGACAGAGAGAGACAGAGAGACAGAGAGACAGATAGACAGAGAGACAGAGAGACAGAGAGACAGAGAGACAGAGAGACAGAGAGACAGAGAGAGACAGAGAGACAGAGAGACAGAGAAACAGAGAGACAGAGAGACAGAGAAACAGAGACACAGAGAGACAGAGAAACAGAGAGAAAGACAGACAGAGAGACATAGACAAAGAGAGACAGAGAGACAGAGAGAGACAGAGACACAGAGAGTCAGAGAGTCAGAGAGACAGAGAGACAGAGAGACAGAGAAACAGAGACACAGAGAGACGGAGAGACGGAGAAACAGAGAAACAGAGAGACAGAGAGACAGAGAGACAGAGAGACAGAGAGACAGAGAGACAGAGAGACAGAGAGACAGAGAGACAGAGAGACAGAGAGACAGAGACACATAGACACATAGACACAGAGAGACAGAGAGACAGATGAGACAAAGAGACAAAGAGACAGAGTGTCAGAGAGACAGAGACACAGAGAGACAAAGAGACAGAGAGACAGAGAGAGACAGAGAGACAGAGAGACAGAGAGACAGAGAGACAGAGAGACAGAGAAACAGAGACACAGAGAGACAGAGAGAGACAGAGAGACAGAGAGACAGAGAAACAGAGAGACAGAGACACAGAGTGACAGAGAGACAGATACACACGGAGACAGAGAGACAGAGTGACAGAGAAACAGAGAGACAGAGAGACAGAGACACAGAGAGACAGAGAGACAGAGAAACAGAGACAGAGAGACACAGAGACAGAGAAACAGAGAGACAGAGAAACAGAGAGACAGAGAGACAGAGAGACAGAGAGACAGAGAGACAGAGAGACAGAGACGACAGAGAGACAGAGAGACAGAGAGACAGAGACACAGAGAGACAGAGAGAGACAGAGAGACAGAGAGACAGAGAAACAGAGAGACAGAGAAACAGAGATACAGAGAGACAGAGAGACAGAGAGACAGAGAAACAGAGAGAAAGACAGACAGAGAGACATAGACAAAGAGAGACAGAGAGACAGAGAGAGACAGAGACACAGAGAGTCAGAGAGAAAGAGAGACAGAGAGACAGAGACACAGAGAGACAGAGAGACAGAGAGACAGAGAGACAGAGAAACAGAGAGACAGAGAAACAGAGAAACAGAGACACAGAGAGACAGAGAGAGACAGAGAGACAGAGAAACAGAGAGACAGAGACACAGAGTGACAGAGAGACAGAGACACACGGAGACAGAGAGACAGAGTGACAGAGAAACAGAGAGACAGAGAGACAGAGACACAGAGAGA
>NC_138302.1:73301271-73328771 GCF_965601325.2 Salmo salar | reverse complement strand
GAGAAACAGAGAGACAGAGAGACAGAGAGACAGAGAGACAGAGAGACAGAGACACATAGACACAGAGAGACAGAGAGACAGATAGAGACAAAGAGACAGAGTGTCAGAGAGACAGAGACACAGAGAGACAAAGAGACAGAGAGACAGAGAGAGACAGAGAGACAGAGAGACAGAGAGACAGAGAAACAGAGAGACAGAGAAACAGAGAAACAGAGACACAGAGAGACAGAGAGAGACAGAGAGACAGAGAAACAGAGAGACAGAGACACAGAGTGACAGAGAGACAGATACACACGGAGACAGAGAGACAGAGTGACAGAGAAACAGAGAGACAGAGAGACAGAGACACAGAGAGACAGAGAGACAGAGAAACAGAGACAGAGAGACACAGAGACAGAGAAACAGAGAGACAGAGAAACAGAGAGACAGAGAGACAGAGAGACAGAGAGACAGAGACACAGAGAGACAGAGAGACAGAGAGACAGAGAGACAGAGACAGAGAGACAGAGAGACAGAGAGACAGAGACACAGAGAGACAGAGAGAGACAGAGAGACAGAGAGACAGAGAAACAGAGAAACAGAGAGAAAGACAGACAGAGAGACATAGACAAAGAGAGACAGAGAGACAGAGAGAGACAGAGACACAGAGAGTCAGAGAGAAAGAGAGACAGAGAGACAGAGACACAGAGAGACAGAGAGACAGAGAGACAGAGAGACAGAGAAACAGAGAGACAGAGAAACAGAGAAACAGAGACACAGAGAGACAGAGAGAGACAGAGAGACAGAGAAACAGAGAGACAGAGACACAGAGTGACAGAGAGACAGAGACACACGGAGACAGAGAGACAGAGTGACAGAGAAACAGAGAGACAGAGAGACAGAGACACAGAGAGACAGAGAGACAGAGAAACAGAGACAGAGAGACACAGAGACAGAGAAACAGAGAGACAGAGAAACAGAGAGACAGAGAGACAGAGAGACAGAGAGACAGAGAAACAGAGAAACAGAGAGACAGAGAGAATGAGACACAGAGAGACAGAGAGACAGAGAGACAGAGACACAGAGTGACAGAGAGACAGAGACACAGGGAGACAGAGAGACAGAGTGACAGAGAAACAGAGAGACAGAGAAACAGAGAGACCGAGAGAATGAGACACAGAGAGACAGAGAGACAGAGAGACAGAGACACAGAGTGACAGAGAGACAGAGACACAGGGAGAAAGAGAGACAGAGTGACAGAGAAACAGAGAGACAGAGAGAGACAGAGAGACAGAGAGACAGATAGACAGAGAGACAGAGAGACACGAGAGACAGAGAGAGACAGAGAGACAGAGAGACAGAGAAACAGAGAGACAGAGAGACAGAGAAACAGAGACACAGAGAGACAGAGAGACAGAGAGACAGAGAAACTTAGAGAAAGACAGACAGAGAGACATAGACAAAGAGAGACAGAGAGACAGAGAGAGACAGAGACACAGAGAGTCAGAGAGACAGAGAGAGAGAGAGACAGAGACACAGAGAGACAGAGAGACAGAGAAACAGAGACACAGAGAGACGAGAGAAACAGAGAGACAGAGAGACAGAGAGACAGAGAAACAGAGAGACAGAGAGACAGAGACACATAGACACAGAGAGACAGAGAGACAGAGAGACAGAGAGAACAGAGAGAACAGAGAGACAGAGAGACAGAGACACAGAGAGACAGAGAGACAGAGAAACAGAGACAGAGAGACACAGAGACAGAGAAACAGAGAGACAGAGAAACAGAGAGACAGAGAGACAGAGAGACAGAGAGACAGAGAAACAGAGAGACAGAGAGAATGAGACACAGAGAGACAGAGAGACAGAGAGACAGAGACACAGAGTGACAGAGAGACAGAGACACAGGGAGACAGAGAGACAGAGTGACAGAGAAACAGAGAGACAGAGAGAGACAGAGAGACAGAGAGACAGAGAGACAGAGAGAGACAGAGAGACAGAGAGACAGAGAAACAGAGAGACAGAGAAACAGAGAGACAGAGAGACAGAGAGACAGAGAAACAGAGACACAGAGAGACAGAGAGACAGAGAAACAGAGAGAAAGACAGACAGAGAGACATAGACAAAGAGAGACAGAGAGACAGAGAGAGACAGAGACACAGAGAGTCAGAGAGACAGAGAGACAGAGAGACAGAGAGACAGAGACACAGAGAGACAGAGAGACAGAGAGACAGAGACACAGAGAGACAGAGAGACAGAGAAACAGAGACACAGAGAGACGGAGAAACAGAGAAACAGAGAGACAGAGAGACAGAGAGACAGAGAGACAGAGAGACAGAGAGACAGAGAGACATAGACACAGAGAGACAGAGAGACAGATAGAGACAAAGAGACAGAGTGTCAGAGAGACAGAGACACAGAGAGACAAAGAGACAGAGAGACAGAGAGAGCACAGAGAGACAAAGAGACAGAGAGACGGGGAGACAGAGAGACAGAGAGACAGAGAAACAGAGAGACAGAGAGAGACAGAGACACAGAGAGACAGAGAGACAGCAGAGAGACAGAGACACAGAGGACGAGACAGAGACACACGGAGACAGAGAGACAGAGTGACAGAGAAACAGAGAGACAGAGAGACAGAGACACAGAGAGACAGAGAGACAGAGAGACAGAGACAGAGAGACAGAGAGACAGAGAAACAGAGAGACAGAGAAACAGAGAGACAGAGAGACAGAGAGACAGAGAGACAGAGAAACAGAGAGACAGAGAGAAGAGACACAGAGAGACAGAGAGACAGAGAGACAGAGACACAGAGTGACAGAGAGACAGAGACACAGGGAGACAGAGAGACAGAGTGACAGAGAGACAGAGAGAGACGAGAGAGACAGAGAGACAGAGAGACAGAGAGACAGAGAGACAGAGAGACAGAGAGACAGAGAGACAGAGAGACAGAGAAACAGAGAGACAGAGAGACAGAGAAACAGAGACACAGAGAGACAGAGAAACAGAGAGACAGAAGACTGAGACACAGAGAGACAGAGAGACAGAGAGACATAGACACAGAGAGACAGAGAGACAGATAGAGACAAAGAGACAGAGTGTCAGAGAGACAGAGACACAGAGAGACAAAGAGACAGAGAGACAGAGAAACAGAGACACAGAGAGACACAGAGACAGAGAAACAGAGAGACAGAGAAACAGAGAGACAGAGACACAGAGAGACAGAGAGACAGAGAGACAGAGAAACAGAGAGACAGAGAGACAGAGAGAGACAGAGATACAGAGAGACAGAGCGAGAGAGAGACAGAGAGGACAGAGAGACAGAGAGACAGAGAGACAGAGAAACAGAGAGACAGAGAAACAGAGAAACAGAGACACAGAGAGACAGAGAGACAGAGAAACAGAGAGACAGAGACACAGAGTGACAGAGAGACAGAGAGACAGAGAGAGACAGAGAGACAGAGAGACAGAGAGACAGAGAAACAGAGAGACAGAGAGACAGAGAAACAGAGACACAGAGAGACAGAGAGACAGAGAAACAGAGAGAAAGACAGACAGAGAGACATAGACAAAGAGAGACAGAGAGACAGAGAGAGAGAGAGAGACACATAGAGTCAGAGAGACAGAGACAGAGAGACAGAGAGACAGAGACACAGAGAGACAGAGAGACAGAGAAACAGAGAGACAGAGAGACAGAGAGACATAGACACAGAGAGACAGAGAGACAGATAGAGACAAAGAGACAGTGTCAGAGAGACAGAGACACAGAGAGACAAAGAGACAGAGAGACAGAGAAACAGAGACACAGAGAGACACAGAGACAGAGAAACAGAGAGACAGAGAAACAGAGAGACAGAGACACAGAGACACAGAGAGACAGAGAGACAGAGAGACAGAGAAACAGAGAAACAGAGAGAAAGAGAGAGACAGAGAGACAGAGAGACAGAGAGACAGAGAGAGACAGAGAGACAGAGAGACAGAGAAACAGAGAGACAGAGAAACAGAGAAACAGAGACACAGAGAGACAGAGAGACAGAGAAACAGAGAGACAGAGAGACAGAGACACAGAGAGACAGAGAGACAGAGAAACAGAGACAGAGAGACACAGAGACAGAGAAACAGAGAGACAGAGAAACAGAGACAGAGAGACAGAGAGACAGAGAAACAGAGAGACACAGAGAGACAGAGAGACAGAGAGACAGAGACACAGAGTGACAGAGACACAGAGACACAGGGAGACAGAGAGACAGAGTGACAGAGAAACAGAGAGACAGAGAGAGACAGAGAGACAGAGAGACAGAGAGACAGAGAGACAGAGAGACAGAGAGAGACAGAGAGACAGAGAGACAGAGAAACAGAGAGACAGAGACAGACAGAGAGACAGAGACGACAGAGAGACAGAGAGACAGAGAGAGACAGAGACACAGAGAGACAGAGAGACAGAGAAACAGAGACACAGAGAGACAGAGAAACAGAGAAACAGAGAGACAGAGAGACAGAGAGACAGAGAGACAGAGAGACAGAGAGACAGAGAAACAGAGAGACAGAGAGACATAGACACAGAGAGACAGAGAGACAGATAGAGACAAAGAGACAGAGTGTCAGAGAGACAGAGACACAGAGAGACAAAGAGACAGAGAGACAGAGAGAGACAGAGAGACAGAGAGACAGAGAGACAGAGAGACAGAGAAACAGAGAGACAGAGAAACAGAGAAACAGAGACACAGAGAAACAGAGAGACAGAGACACAGAGTGACAGAGAGACAGAGACACACGGAGACAGAGAGACAGAGTGACAGAGAAACAGAGAGACAGAGAGAGACAGAGAGACAGAGAGACAGAGAGACAGAGAGACAGAGAGAGACAGAGAGACAGAGAGACAGAGAAACAGAGAGACAGAGAGACAGAGAGACTGAGACACAGAGAGACAGAGAGACAGAGAGACAGAGAGACAGAGAGACAGAGACACAGAGTGACAGAGAGACAGAGACACAGAGACACAGAGAGACAGAGAAACAGAGAGACAGAGAGACAGAGAGAGACAGAGAGACAGAGAGACAGAGCGAGAGAGAGACAGAGAGAGACAGAGAGACAGAGAGACAGAGAGACAGAGAAACAGAGAGACAGAAAAACAGAGAAACAGAGAAACAGAGAGACAGAGAGAGATAGAGAGACACAGAGACACAGAGACAGAGAAACAGAGAGACAGAGAGACAGAGAGACAGAGAAACAGAGAGACAGAGAGACAGAGAGACAGAGAGACAGAGACACAGAGACACAGAGACAGAGAGACAGAGAGACAGAGAGACAGAGAGACAGAGAGACAGAGACACAGAGAGACAGAGAGACAGAGACAGAGAGACACAGAGACAGAGAAACAGAGAGACAGAGAGACAGATAGACAGAGAGACAGAGAGACAGAGACACAGAGAGACAGAGACACAGTAGACACAGAGAGACAGAGAGACAGAGAGACAGAGACAAAGAGACAGAGTGACAGAGAGACAGAGACACAGGGAGACAGAGAGACAGAGAAACAGAGAGACAGAGAGAGACAGAGAGACAGAGAGACAGAGAGACAGAGAGACAGAGAGAGACAGAGACACAGAGAGACAGAGAGA
Organism: Salmo salar; assembly: GCF_965601325.2. Classification (NCBI taxonomy): domain Eukaryota; kingdom Metazoa; phylum Chordata; class Actinopteri; order Salmoniformes; family Salmonidae; genus Salmo; species Salmo salar. The sequence continues at coordinate 73,323,171 of NC_138302.1, read as the reverse complement.
CAGAGAGACAGAGAGACAGAGAGACAGAGACACAGAGAGACAGAGAGACAGAGAGACAGAGAGACAGAGAGACAGAGAAACAGAGACACAGAGAGACGGAGAAACAGAGAGACAGAGAGACAGAGAGACAGAGAGACAGAGAGACAGAGAGACAGAGAAACAGAGAGACAGAGAGACAGAGACACAGAGACACAGAGAGACAGAGAGACAGATAGAGACAAAGAGACAGAGTGTCAGAGAGACAGAGACACAGAGAGACAAAGAGACAGAGAGACAGAGAGAGACAGAGAGACAGAGAGACAGTGAGACAGAGAAACAGAGAGACAGAGAAACAGAGAAACAGAGACACAGAGAGACAGAGAGAGACAGAGAGACAGAAAAACAGAGAGACAGAGACACATAGTGACAGAGAGACAGAGACACACAGAGACAGAGAGACAGAGTGACAGAGAAACAGAGAGACACAGAGACAGAGAAACAGAGAGACAGAGAAACAGAGAGACAGAGAGACAGAGAGACAGAGAGACAGAGAGACAGAGAGAATGAGACACAGAGAGACAGAGAGACAGAGAGACAGAGACACAGAGTGACAGAGAGACAGAGACACAGGGAGACAGAGAGACAGAGTGACAGAGAAACAGAGAGACAGAGAGAGACAGAGAGACAGAGAGACAGATAGACAGAGAGACAGAGAGACACAGAGAGACAGAGAGACAGAGAGACAGAGTAACAGAGAGACAGAGAGACAGAGAGACAGAGAGACAGAGAAACAGAGAGACAGAGAGAATGAGACACAGAGAGACAGAGAGACAGAGAGACAGAGACACAGAGTGACAGAGAGACAGAGACACAGGGAGACAGAGAGACAGAGAGACAGAGAGAGACAGAGAGACAGAGAGACAGAGAGATCAGAGAGACAGAGAGACAGAGAGACAGAGAGACAGAGAGACAGAGAGACAGAGAGACAGAGAGACAGAGAGACAGAGAGACAGAGAGACAGAGAGACAGAGAAACAGAGAGACAGAGAGACAGAGAGACAGAGAGACAGAGAGACAGAGAGACAGAGAAACAGAGAGACAGAGAGACAGAGAGACAGAGAGACAGAGAACAGAGAGACAGAGAGAAGAGACACAGAGAGACAGAGAGACAGAGAGACAGAGACACAGAGTGACAGAGAGACAGAGACGACAGAGAGACAGAGAGAGACAGAGAGACAGAGAGAACAGAGAGACAGAGAGACAGAGAGACAGAGAGACAGAGAAACAGAGAGACAGAGAGACATAGACACAGAGAGACAGAGAGACAGATAGAGACAAAGAGACAGAGTGTCAGAGAGACAGAGACACAGAGAGACAAAGAGACAGAGAGACAGAGAGAGACAGAGAGACAGAGAGACAGAGAGACAGAGAAACAGAGAGACAGAGAAACAGAGAAACAGAGACACAGAGAGACAGAGAGACAGAGAAACAGAGAGACAGAGACACAGAGTGACAGAGAGACAGAGACACACGGAGACAGAGAGACAGAGTGACAGAGAAACAGAGAGACAGAGAGAGACAGAGAGACAGAGAGACAGAGAGACAGAGAGACAGAGAGAGACAGAGAGACAGAGAGACAGAGAAACAGAGAGACAGAGAGGCAGAGAGACTGAGACACAGAGAGACAGAGAGACAGAGAGACAGAGAGACAGAGAGACAGAGTGACAGAGTGACAGAGAGACAGAGACACATAGACACAGAGAGACAGAGAAACAGAGAGTCAGAGAGAGACAGAGAGACAGAGAGACAGAGCGAGAGAGAGACAGAGAGAGACAGAGAGACAGAGAGACAGAGAGACAGAGAAACAGAGAGACAGAAAAACAGAGAAACAGAGAGACAGAGAGAGATAGAGAGACACAGAGACAGAGAAACAGAGAGACAGAGAGACAGAGAGACAGAGAAACAGAGAAACAGAGAGACAGAGAGACAGAGAGACAGAGAGACAGAGAGACAGAGAGACAGAGACACAGAGAGACAGAGAGACAGAGAGACAGAGAGACAGAGAAACAGAGAGAAAGACAGAGAGACAGAGAGACAGAGAGACAGAGAAACAGAGAGACAGAAAAACAGAGAAACAGAGACACAGAGAGACAGAGAGACAGAGAAACAGAGACACAGAGAGACAGAGAGACAGAGAGACAGAGAGACAGAGAAACAGAGACAGAGAGACACAGAGACAGAGAAACAGAGAGACAGAGAAACAGAGAGACAGAGAAACAGAGAGACAGAGAGAATGAGACACAGAGAGACAGAGAGACAGAGAGACAGAGACACAGAGTGACAGAGAGACAGAGACACAGGGAGACAGAGAGACAGAGTGACAGAGAAACAGAGAGAGACAGAGAGACAGAGAGACAGAGAGACAGAGAGACAGAGAGACAGAGAGACAGAGAGAGACAGAGAGACAGAGAGACAGAGAAACAGAGAGACAGAGAGACAGAGAAACAGAGACACAGAGAGACAGAGAGACAGAGAAACAGAGAGAAAGACAGACAGAGAGACATAGACAAAGAGAGACAGAGAGACAGAGAGAGACAGAGACACAGAGAGTCAGAGAGACAGAGAGACAGAGACACAGAGAGACAGAGAGACAGAGAGACAGAGAGACAGAGACACAGAGAGACAGAGAGACAGAGAGACGGAGAAACAGAGAGACAGAGAGACAGAGAGACAGAGAGACAGAGAGACAGAGAGACAGAGAAACAGAGAGACAGAGAGACAGAGACACATAGACACAGAGAGACAGAGAGACAGATAGAGACAAAGAGACAGAGTGTCAGAGAGACAGAGACACAGGGAGACAGAGAGACAGAGTGACAGAGAAACAGAGAGACAGAGAGAGACAGAGAGACAGAGAGACAGAGAGACAGAGAGACAGAGAGACAGAGAGACAGAGAGAGACAGAGAGACAGAGAGACAGAGAAACAGAGAGACAGAGAGACAGAGAAACAGAGACACAGAGAGACAGAGAGACAGAGAAACAGAGAGAAAGACAGACAGAGAGACATAGACAAAGAGAGACAGAGAGACAGAGAGAGACAGAGACACAGAGAGTCAGAGAGACAGAGAGACAGAGAGACAGAGAGACAGAGACACAGAGAGACAGAGAGACAGAGAGACAGAGAGACAGAGACACAGAGAGACAGAGAGACAGAGAGACGAGAGAGAACAGAGAGACAGAGAGACAGAGAGACAGAGAGACAGAGAGACAGAGAGACAGAGAGACAGAGAGACAGAGAGACAGAGAGACAGAGACACATAGACACAGAGACAGAGAGACAGATAGAGACAAAGAGACAGAGTGTCAGAGAGACAGAGACACAGAGAGACAAAGAGACAGAGAGACAGAGAGAGACAGAGAGACAGAGAGACAGTGAGACAGAGAAACAGAGAGACAGAGAAACAGAGAAACAGAGACACAGAGAGACAGAGAGAGACAGAGAGACAGAAAAACAGAGAGACAGAGACACATAGTGACAGAGAGACAGAGACACACGGAGACAGAGAGACAGAGTGACAGAGAAACAGAGAGACAGAGAGACAGAGAAACAGAGAGACAGAGAGACAGAGAAACAGAGACAGAGAGACACAGAGACAGAGAAACAGAGACAGAGAAACAGAGAGACAGAGAGACAGAGAGACAGAGAGACAGAGAAACAGAGAGACAGAGAGAATGAGACACAGAGAGACAGAGAGACAGAGAAACAGAGACACAGAGAGACTGAGAAACAGAGAGACAGAGAGACAGAGAGACAGAGAGACAGAGAAACAGAGAGACAGAGAGACAGAGACACATAGACACAGAGAGACAGAGAGACAGATAGAGACAAAGAGACAGAGTGTCAGAGAGACAGAGACACAGAGAGACAGAGAGACAGATGGAGACAAAGAGACAGAGTGTCAGAGAGACAGAGACACAGAGAGACAAAGAGACAGAGAGACAGAGAGAGACAGAGAGACAGAGAGACAGAGAGACAGAGAAACAGAGAGACAGAGAAACAGAGAAACAGAGACACAGAGAGACAGAGAGAGACAGAGAAACAGAGAGACAGAGACACAGAGTGACAGATAGACAGAGACACACGGAGACAGAGAGACAGAGTGACAGAGAAACAGAGAGACAGAGAGACAGAGACACAGAGAGACAGAGAGACAGAGAGACAGAGACAGAGAGACACAGAGACAGAGAAACAGAGAGACAGAGAAACAGAGAGACAGAGAGACAGAGAGACAGAGAGACAGAGAAACAGAGAGACAGAGAGAATGAGACACAGAGAGACAGAGAGACAGAGAGACAGAGACACAGAGTGACAGAGAGACAGAGACACAGGGAGACAGAGAGACAGAGTGACAGAGAGACAGAGAGAAACAGAGAGAGACAGAGAGACAGAGAGACAGAGAGACAGATAGACAGAGAGACAGAGAGAGACAGAGAGACAGAGAGACAGAGAAACAGAGAGACAGAGAGACAGAGAGACAGAGAGACAGAGAAACAGAGAGACAGAGAGAATGAGACACAGAGAGACAGAGAGACAGAGACACAGAGTGACAGAGAGACAGAGACACAGGGAGACAGAGAGACAGAGAGACAGAGAGAGACAGAGACACAGAGAGTCAGAGAGACAGAGAGACAGAGAGACAGAGAGACAGAGAGACAGAGAGACAGAGAGACAGAGAGACAGAGACACAGAGAGACAGAGAGACAGAGAAACAGAGACACAGAGAGACTGAGAAACAGAGAGACAGAGAGACAGAGAGACAGAGAGACAGAGAAACAGAGAGACAGAGAGACAGAGACACATAGACACAGAGAGACAGAGAGACAGATAGAGACAAAGAGACAGAGTGTCAGAGAGACAGAGACACAGAGAGACAGAGAGACAGATGGAGACAAAGAGACAGAGTGTCAGAGAGACAGAGACACAGAGAGACAAAGAGACAGAGAGACAGAGAGAGACAGAGAGACAGAGAGACAGAGAGACAGAGAGACAGAGAAACAGAGAGACAGAGAAACAGAGAAACAGAGACACAGAGAAACAGAGAGACAGAGACACAGAGTGACAGAGAGACAGAGACACACGGAGACAGAGAGACAGAGTGACAGAGAAACAGAGAGACAGAGAGAGACAGAGAGACAGAGAGACAGAGAGACAGAGAGACAGAGAGAGACAGAGAGACAGAGAGACAGAGAAACAGAGAGACAGAGAGACAGAGAGACTGAGACACAGAGAGACAGAGAGACAGAGAGACAGAGAGACAGAGAGACAGAGACACAGAGTGACAGAGAGACAGAGACACAGAGACACAGAGAGACAGAGAAACAGAGAGACAGAGAGACAGAGAGAGACAGAGAGACAGAGAGACAGAGCGAGAGAGAGACAGAGAGAGACAGAGAGACAGAGAGACAGAGAGACAGAGAAACAGAGAGACAGAAAAACAGAGAAACAGAGAAACAGAGAGACAGAGAGAGATAGAGAGACACAGAGACACAGAGACAGAGAAACAGAGAGACAGAGAGACAGAGAGACAGAGAAACAGAGAGACAGAGAGACAGAGAGACAGAGAGACAGAGACACAGAGACACAGAGACAGAGAGACAGAGAGACAGAGAGACAGAGAGACAGAGAGACAGAGACACAGAGAGACAGAGAGACAGAGACAGAGAGACACAGAGACAGAGAAACAGAGAGACAGAGAGACAGATAGACAGAGAGACAGAGAGACAGAGACACATAGACACATAGACACAGAGAGACAGAGAGACAGATAGAGACAAAGAGACAGAGTGTCAGAGAGACAGAGACACAGGGAGACAGAGAGACAGAGAAACAGAGAGACAGAGAGAGACAGAGAGACAGAGAGACAGAGAGACAGAGAGACAGAGAGAGACAGAGACACAGAGCGTCAGAGAGACAGAGAGACAGAGAGACAGAGAGACAGAGACACAGAGAGACAGAGAGACAGAGAGACAGAGAGACAGAGAGACAGAGAAACAGAGACACAGAGAGACGGAGAAACAGAGAGACAGAGAGACAGAGAGACAGAGAGACAGAGAGACAGAGAAACAGAGAGACAGAGAGACAGAGACACAGAGACACAGAGAGACAGAGAGACAGATAGAGACAAAGAGACAGAGTGTCAGAGAGACAGAGACACAGAGAGACAAAGAGACAGAGAGACAGAGAGAGACAGAGAGATAGAGAGACAGTGAGACAGAGAAACAGAGAGACAGAGAAACAGAGAAACAGTGACACAGAGAGACAGAGAGAGACAGAGAGACAGAAAAACAGAGAGACAGAGACACATAGTGACAGAGAGACAGAGACACACAGAGACAGAGAGACAGAGTGACAGAGAAACAGAGGGACACAGAGACAGAGAAACAGAGAGACAGAGAAACAGAGAGACAGAGAGACAGAGAGACAGAGAGACAGAGAGACAGAGAGACAGAGAGAATGAGACACAGAGAGACAGAGAGACAGAGAGACAGAGACACAGAGTGACAGAGAGACAGAGACACAGGGAGACAGAGAGACAGAGTGACAGAGAAACAGAGAGACAGAGAGAGACAGAGAGACAGAGAGACAGATAGACAGAGAGACAGAGAGACACAGAGAGACAGAGAGACAGAGAGACAGAGAAACAGAGAGACAGAGAGACAGAGAGACAGAGAGACAGAGAAACAGAGAGACAGAGAGAATGAGACACAGAGAGACAGAGAGACAGAGAGACAGAGACACAGAGTGACAGAGAGACAGAGACACAGGGAGACAGAGAGACAGAGAGACAGAGAGAGACAGAGACACAGAGAGTCAGAGAGACAGAGAGACAGAGAGACAGAGAGACAGAGAGACAGAGAGACAGAGACACAGAGAGACAGAGAGACAGAGAAACAGAGACACAGAGAGACTGAGAAACAGAGAGACAGAGAGACAGAGAGACAGAGAGACAGAGAAACAGAGAGACAGAGAGACAGAGACACATAGACACAGAGAGACAGAGAGACAAATAGAGACAAAGAGACAGAGTGTCAGAGAGACAGAGACACAGAGAGACAGAGAGACAGATGGAGACAAAGAGACAGAGTGTCAGAGAGACAGAGACACAGAGAGACAAAGAGACAGAGAGACAGAGAGAGACAGAGAGACAGAGAGACAGAGAGACAGAGAAACAGAGAGACAGAGAAACAGAGAAACAGAGACACAGAGAGACAGAGAGAGACAGAGAAACAGAGAGACAGAGACACAGAGTGACAGATAGACAGAGACACACGGAGACAGAGAGACAGAGTGACAGAGAAACAGAGAGACAGAGAGACAGAGACACAGAGAGACAGAGAGACAGAGAGACAGAGACAGAGAGACACAGAGACAGAGAAACAGAGAGACAGAGAAACAGAGAGACAGAGAGACAGAGAGACAGAGAGACAGAGAAACAGAGAGACAGAGAGAATGAGACACAGAGAGACAGAGAGACAGAGAGACAGAGACACAGAGTGACAGAGAGACAGAGACACAGGGAGACAGAGAGACAGAGTGACAGAGAGACAGAGAGAAACAGAGAGAGACAGAGAGACAGAGAGACAGAGAGACAGATAGACAGAGAGACAGAGAGAGACAGAGAGACAGAGAGACAGAGAAACAGAGAGACAGAGAGACAGAGAGACAGAGAGACAGAGAAACAGAGAGACAGAGAGAATGAGACACAGAGAGACAGAGAGACAGAGACACAGAGTGACAGAGAGACAGAGACACAGGGAGACAGAGAGACAGAGAGACAGAGAGAGACAGAGACACAGAGAGTCAGAGAGACAGAGAGACAGAGAGACAGAGAGACAGAGAGACAGAGAGACAGAGAGACAGAGAGACAGAGACACAGAGAGACAGAGAGACAGAGAAACAGAGACACAGAGAGACTGAGAAACAGAGAGACAGAGAGACAGAGAGACAGAGAGACAGAGAAACAGAGAGACAGAGAGACAGAGACACATAGACACAGAGAGACAGAGAGACAGATAGAGACAAAGAGACAGAGTGTCAGAGAGACAGAGACACAGAGAGACAGAGAGACAGATGGAGACAAAGAGACAGAGTGTCAGAGAGACAGAGACACAGAGAGACAAAGAGACAGAGAGACAGAGAGAGACAGAGAGACAGAGAGACAGAGAGACAGAGAAACAGAGAGACAGAGAAACAGAGAAACAGAGACACAGAGAGACAGAGAGAGACAGAGAAACAGAGAGACAGAGACACAGAGTGACAGATAGACAGAGACACACGGAGACAGAGAGACAGAGTGACAGAGAAACAGAGAGACAGAGAGACAGAGACACAGAGAGACAGAGAGACAGAGAGACAGAGACAGAGAGACACAGAGACAGAGAAACAGAGAGACAGAGAAACAGAGAGACAGAGAGACAGAGAGACAGAGAGACAGAGAAACAGAGAGACAGAGAGAATGAGACACAGAGAGACAGAGAGACAGAGAGACAGAGACACAGAGTGACAGAGAGACAGAGACACAGGGAGACAGAGAGACAGAGTGACAGAGAGACAGAGAGAAACAGAGAGAGACAGAGAGACAGAGAGACAGAGAGACAGATAGACAGAGCGACAGAGAGAGACAGAGAGACAGAGAGACAGAGAAACAGAGAGACAGAGAGACAGAGAGACAGAGAGACAGAGAAACAGAGAGACAGAGAGAATGAGACACAGAGAGACAGAGAGACAGAGACACAGAGTGACAGAGAGACAGAGACACAGGGAGACAGAGAGACAGAGAGACAGAGAGAGACAGAGACACAGAGAGTCAGAGAGACAGAGAGACAGAGAGACAGAGAGACAGAGAGACAGAGAGACAGAGAGACAGAGAGACAGAGACACAGAGAGACAGAGAGACAGAGAAACAGAGACACAGAGAGACTGAGAAACAGAGAGACAGAGAGACAGAGAGACAGAGAGACAGAGAAACAGAGAGACAGAGAGACAGAGACACATAGACACAGAGAGACAGAGAGACAGATAGAGACAAAGAGACAGAGTGTCAGAGAGACAGAGACACAGAGAGACAGAGAGACAGATGGAGACAAAGAGACAGAGTGTCAGAGAGACAGAGACACAGAGAGACAAAGAGACAGAGAGACAGAGAGAGACAGAGAGACAGAGAGACAGAGAGACAGAGAAACAGAGAGACAGAGAAACAGAGAAACAGAGACACAGAGAGACAGAGAGAGACAGAGAAACAGAGAGACAGAGACACAGAGTGACAGATAGACAGAGACACACGGAGACAGAGAGACAGAGTGACAGAGAAACAGAGAGACAGAGAGACAGAGACACAGAGAGACAGAGAGACAGAGAGACAGAGACAGAGAGACACAGAGACAGAGAAACAGAGAGACAGAGAAACAGAGAGACAGAGAGACAGAGAGACAGAGAGACAGAGAAACAGAGAGACAGAGAGAATGAGACACAGAGAGACAGAGAGACAGAGAGACAGAGACACAGAGTGACAGAGAGACAGAGACACAGGGAGACAGAGAGACAGAGTGACAGAGAGACAGAGAGAAACAGAGAGAGACAGAGAGACAGAGAGACAGAGAGACAGATAGACAGAGAGACAGAGAGAGACAGAGAGACAGAGAGACAGAGAAACAGAGAGACAGAGAGACAGAGAAACAGAGACACAGAGAGACAGAGAAACAGAGAGACAGAATGACTGAGACACAGAGTGACAGAGAGACAGAGAGACATAGACACAGAGAGACAGAGAGACAGATAGAGACAAAGAGACAGAGTGTCAGAGAGACAGAGACACAGAGAGACAAAGAGACAGAGAGACAGAGAAACAGAGACACAGAGAGACACAGAGACAGAGAAACAGAGAGACAGAGAAACAGAGAGACAGAGACACAGAGAGACAGAGAGACAGAGAGACAGAGAAACAGAGAGACAGAGAGACAGAGAGAGACAGAGATACAGAGAGACAGAGCGAGAGAGAGACAGAGAGAGACAGAGAGACAGAGAGACAGAGAGACAGAGAAACAGAGAGACAGAGAAACAGAGAAACAGAGACACAGAGAGACAGAGAGACAGAGAAACAGAGAGACAGAGACACAGAGTGACAGAGAGACAGAGAGACAGAGAGAGACAGAGAGACAGAGAGACAGAGAGACAGAGAAACAGAGAGACAGAGAGACAGAGAAACAGAGACACAGAGAGACAGAGAGACAGAGAAACAGAGAGAAAGACAGACAGAGAGACATAGACAAAGAGAGACAGAGAGACAGAGAGAGAGAGAGACACATAGAGTCAGAGAGACAGAGACAGAGAGACAGAGAGACAGAGACACAGAGAGACAGAGAGACAGAGAAACAGAGAGACAGAGAGACAGAGAGACATAGACACAGAGAGACAGAGAGACAGATAGAGACAAAGAGTCAGTGTCAGAGAGACAGAGACACAGAGAGACAAAGAGACAGAGAGACAGAGAAACAGAGACACAGAGAGACACAGAGACAGAGAAACAGAGAGACAGAGAAACAGAGAGACAGAGACACAGAGACACAGAGAGACAGAGAGACAGAGAGACAGAGAAACAGAGAAACAGAGAGAAAGAGAGAGACAGAGAGACAGAGAGACAGAGAGACAGAGAGAGACAGAGAGACAGAGAGACAGAGAAACAGAGAGACAGAGAAACAGAGAAACAGAGACACAGAGAGACAGAGAGACAGAGAAACAGAGAGACAGAGAGACAGAGACACAGAGAGACAGAGAGACAGAGAAACAGAGACAGAGAGACACAGAGACAGAGAAACAGAGAGACAGAGAAACAGAGACAGAGAGACAGAGAGACAGAGAAACAGAGAGACACAGAGAGACAGAGAGACAGAGAGACAGAGACACAGAGTGACAGAGACACAGAGACACAGGGAGACAGAGAGACAGAGTGAGAGAGAAACAGAGAGACAGAGAGAGACAGAGAGACAGAGAGACAGAGAGACAGAGAGACAGAGAGACAGAGAGAGACAGAGAGACAGAGAGACAGAGAAACAGAGAGACAGAGAGACAGAGAAACAGAGACACAGAGAGACAGAGAAACAGAGACACAGAGAGACAGAGAGACAGAGAGACAGAGAAACAGAGAGAAAGACAGACAGAGAGACATAGACAAAGAGAGACAGAGAGACAGAGAGAGACAGAGACACAGAGAGACAGAGAGACAGAGAAACAGAGACACAGAGAGACGGAGAAACAGAGAGACAGAGAAACAGAGAGACAGAGAGACATAGACACAGAGAGACAGAGAGACAGATAGAGACAAAGAGACAGAGTGTCAGAGAGACAGAGACACAGAGAGACAAAGAGACAGAGAGACAGAGAGAGACAGAGAGACAGAGAGACAGAGAGACAGAGAGACAGAGAAACAGAGAGACAGAGAAACAGAGAAAGAGAGACACAGAGAAACAGAGAGACAGAGACACAGAGTGACAGAGAGACAGAGACACACGGAGACAGAGAGACAGAGTGACAGAGAAACAGAGAGACAGAGAGAGACAGAGAGACAGAGAGACAGAGAGACAGAGAGACAGAGAGAGACAGAGAGACAGAGAGACAGAGAAACAGAGAGACAGAGAGACAGAGAGACTGAGACACAGAGAGACAGAGAGACAGAGAGACAGAGAGACAGAGAGACAGAGACACAGAGTGACAGAGAGACAGAGACACAGAGACACAGAGAGACAGAGAAACAGAGAGACAGAGAGACAGAGAGAGACAGAGAGACAGAGCGAGAGAGAGACAGAGAGAGACAGAGAGACAGAGAGACAGAGAGACAGAGAAACAGAGAGACAGAAAAACAGAGAAACAGAGAAACAGAGAGACAGAGAGAGATAGAGAGACACAGAGACACAGAGACAGAGAAACAGAGAGACAGAGAGACAGAGAGACAGAGAAACAGAGAGACAGAGAGACAGAGAGACAGAGAGACAGAGAAACAGAGACACAGAGAGACGGAGAAACAGAGAGACAGAGAGACAGAGAGACAGAGAGACAGAGAGACAGAGAGACAGAGAAACAGAGAGACAGAGAGACAGAGACACATAGACACAGAGAGACAGAGAGACAGATAGAGACAAAGAGACAGAGAGACAGAGACACAGAGTGACAGAGAGACAGAGACACACGGAGACAGAGAGACAGAGTGACAGAGAAACAGAGAGACAGAGAGAGACAGAGAGACAGAGAGACAGAGAGACAGAGAGACAGAGAGAGACAGAGAGACAGAGAGACAGAGAAACAGAGAGACAGAGAGACAGAGAGACTGAGACACAGAGAGACAGAGAGACAGAGAGACAGAGAGACAGAGAGACAGAGACACAGAGTGACAGAGAGACAGAGACACAGAGACACAGAGAGACAGAGAAACAGAGAGACAGAGAGACAGAGAGAGACAGAGAGACAGAGCGAGAGAGAGACAGAGAGAGACAGAGAGACAGAGAGACAGAGAGACAGAGAAACAGAGAGACAGAAAAACAGAGAAACAGAGAAACAGAGAGACAGAGAGAGATAGAGAGACACAGAGACACAGAGACAGAGAAACAGAGAGACAGAGAGACAGAGAGACAGAGAAACAGAGAGACAGAGAGACAGAGAGACAGAGAGACAGAGAAACAGAGACACAGAGAGACGGAGAAACAGAGAGACAGAGAGACAGAGAGACAGAGAGACAGAGAGACAGAGAGACAGAGAAACAGAGAGACAGAGAGACAGAGACACATAGACACAGAGAGACAGAGAGACAGATAGAGACAAAGAGACAGAGTGTCAGAGAGACAGAGACACAGAGAGACAAAGAGACAGAGAGACAGAGAGAGACAGAGAGACAGAGAGACAGTGAGACAGAGAAACAGAGAGACAGAGAAACAGAGAAACAGAGACACAGAGAGACAGAGAGAGACAGAGAGACAGAAAAACAGAGAGACAGAGACACATAGTGACAGAGAGACAGAGACACACAGAGACAGAGAGACAGAGTGACAGAGAAACAGAGAGACACAGAGACAGAGAAACAGAGAGACAGAGAAACAGAGAGACAGAGAGACAGAGAGACAGAGAGACAGAGAGACAGAGAGACAGAGAGAATGAGACACAGAGAGACAGAGAGACAGAGAGACAGAGACACAGAGTGACAGAGAGACAGAGACACAGGGAGACAGAGAGACAGAGTGACAGAGAAACAGAGAGACAGAGAGAGACAGAGAGACAGAGAGACAGATAGACAGAGAGACAGAGAGACACAGAGACAGAGAGAGACAGAGAGACAGAGAGACAGAGAAACAGAGAGACAGAGAGACAGAGAAACAGAGACACAGAGAGACAGAGAGACAGAGAGACAGAGAAACAGAGAGAAAGACAGACAGAGAGACATAGACAAAGAGAGACAGAGAGACAGAGAGAGAGAGAGACACAGAGAGTCAGAGAGTCAGAGAGACAGAGAGACAGAGAGACAGAGAGACAGAGAGACAGAGACACAGAGAGACAGAGAGACAGAGAAACAGAGACACAGAGAGACGGAGAAACAGAGAGACAGAGAGACAGAGAGACAGAGAGACAGAGAGACAGAGAAACAGAGAGACAGAGAGACAGAGACACATAGACACAGAGAGACAGAGAGACAGATAGAGACAAAGAGACAGAGTGTCAGAGAGACAGAGACACAGAGAGACAAATAGACAGAGAGACAGAGAGAGACAGAGAGACAGAGAGACAGATAGAAAGAGAAACAGAGAGACAGAGACACAGAGTGACAGAGAGACAGAGACACACGGAGACAGAGAGACAGAGTGACAGAGAAACAGAGAGACAGAGAGACAGAGACACAGAGAGACAGAGAGACAGAGAAACAGAGACAGAGAGACACAGAGACAGAGAAACAGAGAGACAGAGAAACAGAGAGACAGAGAGACAGAGAGACAGAGAGACAGAGAAACAGAGAGACAGAGAGAATGAGACACAGAGAGACAGAGAGACAGAGAGACAGAGACACAGAGTGACAGAGAGACAGAGACACAGGGAGACAGAGAGACAGAGAAACAGAGACACAGAGAGACGGAGAAACAGAGAAACAGAGAGACAGAGAGACAGAGAGACAGAGAGACAGAGAAACAGAGAGACAGAGAGACATAGACACAGAGAGACAGAGAGACAGATAGAGACAAAGAGACAGAGTGTCAGAGAGACAGAGACACAGAGAGACAAAGAGACAGAGAGACAGAGAGAGACAGAGAGACAGAGAGACAGAGAGACAGAGAAACAGAGAGACAGAGAAACAGAGAAACAGAGACACAGAGAGACAGAGAGACAGAGAAACAGAGAGACAGAGACACAGAGTGACAGAGAGACAGAGACACACGGAGACAGAGAGACAGAGTGACAGAGAAACAGAGAGACAGAGAGAGACAGAGAGACAGAGAGACAGAGAGACAGAGAGACAGAGAGAGACAGAGAGACAGAGAGACAGAGAAACAGAGAGACAGAGAGGCAGAGAGACTGAGACACAGAGAGACAGAGAGACAGAGAGACAGAGAGACAGAGAGACAGAGTGACAGAGTGACAGAGAGACAGAGACACATAGACACAGAGAGACAGAGAAACAGAGAGTCAGAGAGAGACAGAGAGACAGAGAGACAGAGCGAGAGAGAGACAGAGAGAGACAGAGAGACAGAGAGACAGAGAGACAGAGAAACAGAGAGACAGAAAAACAGAGAAACAGAGAGACAGAGAGAGATAGAGAGACACAGAGACAGAGAAACAGAGAGACAGAGAGACAGAGAGACAGAGAAACAGAGAAACAGAGAGACAGAGAGACAGAGAGACAGAGAGACAGAGAGACAGAGAGACAGAGACACAGAGAGACAGAGAGACAGAGAGACAGAGAGACAGAGAAACAGAGAGAAAGACAGAGAGACAGAGAGACAGAGAGACAGAGAAACAGAGAGACAGAAAAACAGAGAAACAGAGACACAGAGAGACAGAGAGACAGAGAAACAGAGACACAGAGAGACAGAGAGACAGAGAGACAGAGAGACAGAGAAACAGAGACAGAGAGACACAGAGACAGAGAAACAGAGAGACAGAGAAACAGAGAGACAGAGAAACAGAGAGACAGAGAGAATGAGACACAGAGAGACAGAGAGACAGAGAGACAGAGACACAGAGTGACAGAGAGACAGAGACACAGGGAGACAGAGAGACAGAGTGACAGAGAAACAGAGAGAGACAGAGAGACAGAGAGACAGAGAGACAGAGAGACAGAGAGACAGAGAGACAGAGAGAGACAGAGAGACAGAGAGACAGAGAAACAGAGAGACAGAGAGACAGAGAAACAGAGACACAGAGAGACAGAGAGACAGAGAAACAGAGAGAAAGACAGACAGAGAGACATAGACAAAGAGAGACAGAGAGACAGAGAGAGACAGAGACACAGAGAGTCAGAGAGACAGAGAGACAGAGACACAGAGAGACAGAGAGACAGAGAGACAGAGAGACAGAGACACAGAGAGACAGAGAGACAGAGAGACGGAGAAACAGAGAGACAGAGAGACAGAGAGACAGAGAGACAGATAGACAGAGAGACAGAGAAACAGAGAGACAGAGAGACAGAGACACATAGACACAGAGAGACAGAGAGACAGATAGAGACAAAGAGACAGAGTGTCAGAGAGACAGAGACACAGGGAGACAGAGAGACAGAGTGACAGAGAAACAGAGAGACAGAGAGAGACAGAGAGACAGAGAGACAGAGAGACAGAGAGACAGAAAGACAGAGAGACAGAGAGAGACAGAGAGACAGAGAGACAGAGAAACAGAGAGACAGAGAGACAGAGAAACAGAGACACAGAGAGACAGAGAGACAGAGAAACAGAGAGAAAGACAGACAGAGAGACATAGACAAAGAGAGACAGAGAGACAGAGAGAGACAGAGACACAGAGAGTCAGAGAGACAGAGAGACAGAGAGACAGAGAGACAGAGACACAGAGAGACAGAGAGACAGAGAGACAGAGAGACAGAGACACAGAGAGACAGAGAGACAGAGAGACAGAGAAACAGAGACACAGAGAGACGGAGAAACAGAGAGACAGAGAGACAGAGAGACAGAGAGACAGAGAGACAGAGAAACAGAGAGACAGAGAGACAGAGACACATAGACACAGAGACAGAGAGACAGATAGAGACAAAGAGACAGAGTGTCAGAGAGACAGAGACACAGAGAGACAAAGAGACAGAGAGACAGAGAGAGACAGAGAGACAGAGAGACAGTGAGACAGAGAAACAGAGAGACAGAGAAACAGAGAAACAGAGACACAGAGAGACAGAGAGAGACAGAGAGACAGAAAAACAGAGAGACAGAGACACATAGTGACAGAGAGACAGAGACACACGGAGACAGAGAGACAGAGTGACAGAGAAACAGAGAGACAGAGAGACAGAGAAACAGAGAGACAGAGAGACAGAGAAACAGAGACAGAGAGACACAGAGACAGAGAAACAGAGACAGAGAAACAGAGAGACAGAGAGACAGAGAGACAGAGAGACAGAGAAACAGAGAGACAGAGAGAATGAGACACAGAGAGACAGAGAGACAGAGACACAGAGTGACAGAGAGACAGAGAAACAGAGAGAAAGACAGACAGAGAGACATAGACAAAGAGAGACAGAGAGACAGAGAGAGACAGAGACACAGAGAGTCAGAGAGACAGAGAGACAGAGAGACAGAGAGACAGAGACACAGAGAGACAGAGAGACAGAGAGACAGAGAGACAGAGACACAGAGAGACAGAGAGACAGAGAAACAGAGACACAGAGAGACGGAGAAACAGAGAGACAGAGAGACAGAGAGACAGAGAAACAGAGAGACAGAGAGACAGAGACACATAGACACAGAGAGACAGAGAGACAGATAGAGACAAAGAGAAAGAGTGTCAGAGAGACAGAGACACAGAGAGACAAAGAGACAGAGAGACAGAGAGAGACAGAGAGACAGAGAGACAGTGAGACAGAGAAACAGAGAGACAGAGAAACAGAGAAACAGAGACACAGAGAGACAGAGAGAGACAGAGAGACAGAAAAACAGAGAGACAGTGAGACAGAGAAACAGAGAGACAGAGAAACAGAGAAACAGAGACACAGAGAGACAGAGAGAGACAGAGAGACAGAAAAACAGAGAGACAGAGACACATAGTGACAGAGAGACAGAGACACACAGAGACAGAGAGACAGAGTGACAGAGAAACAGAGAGACAGGGAGACAGAGAAACAAAGAGACAGAGAGACAGAGAAACAGAGACAGAGAGACACAGAGACAGAGAAACAGAGAGACAGAGAAACAGAGAGACAGAGAGACAGAGAGACAGAGAGACAGAGAAACAGAGAGACAGAGAGAATGAGACACAGAGAGACAGAGAGACAGAGACACAGAGTGACAGAGAGACAGAGAAACAGAGAGAAAGACAGACAGAGAGACATAGACAAAGAGAGACAGAGAGAGACAGAGACACAGAGAGTCAGAGAGACAGAGAGACAGAGAGACAGAGAGACAGAGACACAGAGAGACAGAGAGACAGAGAGACAGAGAGACAGAGACACTGAGAGACAGAGAGACAGAGAAACAGAGACACAGAGAGACGGAGAAACAGAGAGACAGAGAGACAGAGAGACAGAGAAACAGAGAGACAGAGAGACAGAGACACATAGACACAGAGAGACAGAGAGACAGATAGAGACAAAGAGAAAGAGTGTCAGAGAGACAGAGACACAGAGAGACAAAGAGACAGAGAGACAGAGAGAGACAGAGAGACAGAGAGACAGTGAGACAGAGAAACAGAGAGACAGAGAAACAGAGAAACAGAGACACAGAGAGACAGAGAGAGACAGAGAGACAGAAAAACAGAGAGACAGTGAGACAGAGAAACAGAGAGACAGAGAAACAGAGAAACAGAGACACAGAGAGACAGAGAGAGACAGAGAGACAGAAAAACAGAGAGACAGAGACACATAGTGACAGAGAGACAGAGACACACGGAGACAGAGAGACAGAGTGACAGAGAAACAGAGAGACAGAGAGACAGAGAAACAGAGAGACAGAGAGACAGAGAAACAGAGACAGAGAGACACAGAGACAGAGAAACAGAGAGACAGAGAAACAGAGAGACAGAGAGACAGAGAGACAGAGAGACAGAGAGACAGAGAAACAGAGAGACAGAGAGAATGAGACACAGAGAGACAGAGAGACAGAGAGACAGAGACACAGAGTGACAGAGAGACAGAGACACAGGGAGACAGAGAGAAAGAGTGACAGAGAAACAGAGAGACAGAGAGAGACAGAGAGACAGAGAGACAGATAGACAGAGAGACAGAGAGACAGAGAGACAGAGAGACAGAGACACAGAGAGACAGAGAGACAGAGAGACAGAGAAACAGAGACACAGAGAGACGGAGAAACAGAGAGACAGAGAGACAGAGAGACAGAGACACAGAGTGACAGAGAGACAGAGACACACGGAGACAGAGAGACAGAGTGACAGAGAAACAGAGAGACAGAGAGACAGAGACACAGAGAGACAGAGAGACAGAGAAACAGAGACAGAGAGACACAGAGACAGAGAAACAGAGAGACAGAGAAACAGAGAGACAGAGAGACAGAGAGACAGAGAGACAGAGAAACAGAGAGACAGAGAGAATGAGACACAGAGAGACAGAGAGACAGAGAGACAGAGACACAGAGTGACAGAGAGACAGAGACACTGGGAGACAGAGAGACAGAGTGACAGAGAAACAGAGAGACAGAGAGAGACAGAGAGACAGAGAGACAGATAGACAGAGAGACAGAGAGACACAGAGACAGAGAGAGACAGAGAGACAGAGAGACAGAGAAACAGAGAGACAGAGAGACAGAGAAACAGAGACACAGAGAGACAGAGAGACAGAGAAACTTAGAGAAAGACAGAGAGACAGACATAGACAGAGAGAGACAGAGACACAGAGAGTCAGAGAGACAGAGAGACAGAGAGACAGAGACACAGAGAGACAGAGAGACAGAGAGACAGAGAAACAGAGAAACAGAGAAACAGAGACACAGAGAGACAGAGAGACAGAGAAACAGAGAGACAGAGACACAGAGAGACAAAGAGACAGAGAGACAGAGAGAGACAGAGAGACAGAGAGACAGAGAGACAGAGAAACAGAGAAACAGAGAAACAGAGACACAGAGAGAGAGAGAGACAGAGAAACAGAGAGACAGAGACACAGAGTGACAGAGAGACAGAGACACACGGAGACAGAGAGACAGAGTGACAGAGAAACAGAGAGACAGAGAGAGACAGAGAGACAGAGAGACAGATAGACAGAGAAACAGAGAGAGACAGAGAGACAGAGAGACAGAGAAACAGAGAGACAGAGAGACAGAGAAACAGAGACACAGAGAGACAGAGAGACAGAGAGACAGAGAAACTTAGAGAAAGACAGACAGAGAGACATAGACAGAGAGAGACAGAGACACAGAGAGTCAGAGAGACAGAGAGACAGAGAGACAGAGACACAGAGAGACAGAGAGACAGAGAGACAGAGAGACAGAGAAACAGAGAAACAGAGAAACAGTGACACAGAGAGACAGAGAGACAGAGAAACAGAGAGACAGAGACACAGAGAGACAAAGAGACAGAGAGACAGAGAGAGACAGAGAGACAGAGAGACAGAGAGACAGAGAGACAGAGAAACAGAGAAACAGAGAAACAGAGACACAGAGAGACAGAGAGACAGAGAAACAGAGAGACAGAGACACAGAGTGACAGAGAGACAGAGACACACGGAGACAGAGAGAGACAGAGAGACAGATAGACAGAGAGACAGATAGACAGAGAAACAGAGAGAGACAGAGAGACAGAGAGACAGAGAAACAGAGAGACAGAGAGAAAGACAGACAGAGAGACATAGACAAAGAGAGACAGAGAGAGAGAGAGAGAGAGAGAGACACAGAGAGTCAGAGAGACAGAGAGACAGAGAGACAGAGAGACAGAGACACAGAGAGACAGAGAGACAGAGAAACAGAGAGACAGAGAGACTGAGACACAGAGAGACAGAGAGACAGAGAGACATAGACACAGAGAGACAGAGAGACAGATAGAGACAAAGAGACAGAGTGTCAGAGAGACAGAGACACAGAGAGACAAAGAGACAGAGAGACAGAGAGACAGAGACACAGAGAGACAGAGAGACAGAGAAACAGAGACACAGAGAGACGGAGAAACAGAGAGACAGAGAGACAGAGAGACAGAGAGACAGAGAGACAGAGAAACAGAGAGAGAGAGAAACAGAGACACAGAGAGACAGAGAGAGACAGAGAGACAGAAAAACAGAGAGACAGAGACACATAGTGACAGAGAGACAGAGACACACGGAGACAGAGAGACAGAGTGACAGAGAAACAGAGAGACAGAGAGACAGAGAAACAGAGAGACAGAGAGACAGAGAAACAGAGACAGAGAGACACAGAGACAGAGAAACAGAGAGACAGAGAAACAGAGAGACAGAGAGACAGAGAGACAGAGAGACAGAGAGACAGAGAAACAGAGAGACAGAGAGAATGAGACACAGAGAGACAGAGAGACAAAGAGACAGAGACACAGAGTGACAGAGAGACAGAGACACAGGGAGACAGAGAGAAAGAGTGACAGAGAAACAGAGAGACAGAGAGAGACAGAGAGACAGAGAGACAGATAGACAGAGAGACAGAGAGACAGAGAGACAGAGAGACAGAGACACAGAGAGACAGAGAGACAGAGAGACAGAGAAACAGAGACACAGAGAGACGGAGAAACAGAGAGACAGAGAGACAGAGAGACAGAGAGACAGAGAAACAGAGAGACAGAGAGACAGAGACACATAGACACAGAGAGACAGAGAGACAGATAGAGACAAAGAGACAGAGTGTCAGAGAGACAGAGACACAGAGAGACAAAGAGACAGAGAGACAGAGAGAGACAGAGAGACAGAGAGACAGAGAGACAGAGAAACAGAGAGACAGAGAAACAGAGAAACAGAGACACAGAGAGACAGAGAGAGACAGAGAGACAGAGAAACAGAGAGACAGAGACACAGAGTGACAGAGAGACAGAGACACACGGAGACAGAGAGACAGAGTGACAGAGAAACAGAGAGACAGAGAGACAGAGACACAGAGAGACAGAGAGACAGAGAAACAGAGACAGAGAGACACAGAGACAGAGAAACCGAGAGACAGAGAAACAGAGAGACAGAGAGACAGAGAGACAGAGAGACAGAGAAACAGAGAGACAGAGAGAATGAGACACAGAGAGACAGAGAGACAGAGAGACAGAGACACAGAGTGACAGAGAGACAGATACACAGGGAGACAGAGAGACAGAGTGACAGAGAAACAGAGAGACAGAGAGAGACAGAGAGACAGAGAGACAGATAGACAGAGAGACAGAGAGACACAGAGACAGAGAGAGACAGAGAGACAGAGAGACAGAGAAACAGAGAGACAGAGAGACAGAGAAACAGAGACACAGAGAGACAGAGAGACAGAGAGACAGAGAAACTTAGAGAAAGACAGAGAGACAGACATAGACAGAGAGAGACAGAGACACAGAGAGTCAGAGAGACAGAGAGACAGAGAGACAGAGACACAGAGAGACAGAGAGACAGAGAGACAGAGAAACAGAGAAACAGAGAAACAGAGACACAGAGAGACAGAGAGACAGAGAAACAGAGAGACAGAGACACAGAGAGACAAAGAGACAGAGAGACAGAGAGAGACAGAGAGACAGAGAGACAGAGAGAC
>NC_138302.1:73268771-73296271 GCF_965601325.2 Salmo salar | reverse complement strand
AGACACAGAGAGACAGAGAGACAGAGAGACAGAGAAACAGAGAGACAGAGAGACAGAGACACAGAGAGACACAGACAGAGAAACAGGGAGAGAGAGAGACAGGGAGACAGAGAGACAGAGAGACAGAGAGACAGAGAGACAGAGAGACAGAGAAACAGAGACACAGAGAGACACAGAGACAGAGAAACAGAGAGACAGAGAAACAGAGAGACAGAGACACAGAGTGACAGAGAGACAGAGACACAGGGAGAGAGAGAGACAGAGTGACAGAGAAACAGAGAGACAGAGAGAGACAGAGAGACAGAGAGACAGAACGACAGAGAGACAGAGAGACAGAAAGACAGAGAGACAGAGAGACAGAGAGATAGAGAGACAGAGAAACAGAGACACAGAGAGACAGAGAGACAGAGAAACAGAGAGACAGTGAGACAGAGACACAGAGAGACAGAGAGACAGAGAAACAGAGACACAGAGAGACACAGAGACAGAGAAACAGGGAGACAGAGAAACAGAGAGACAGACAGACAGAGAGACAGAGAGACAGAGAGACAGAGAGACAGAAAAACAGAGAGACAGAGAGAAAGAGAGACAGAGAGAAACAAAGAGACAGAGAGACAGAGACACTGAGAGACAGAGACAGAGAGACAGAGAGACAGAGAGACAGAGAGACAGAGAGACAGAGAGACAGAGACACAGAGACACAGAGACAGAGACACAGAGAGACAGAGAGACAGAGAGACAGAGAGACAGAGAGACAGAGAGAGATAGAGAGACACAGAGACAGAGAGACAGAGACAGAGGGAGATAGAGAGACAGAGTGACAGAGAAAGAGACAGAGAGACAGAGAGACAGAGAGACAGAGAGACAGAGAGACAGAGAGAAAGCGAAACAGAGAGACAAATAGACTGAGACACAGAGAGACAGAGAGACAGAGAGACAGAGACACAGAGTGACAGAGAGACAGAGACAGAGGGAGATAGAGAGACAGAGTGACAGAGAAAGAGACAGAGAGAGACAGAGAGACAGAGAGACAGAGAGACAGAGAGACAGAGAGACAGAGAGAGACAGAGAGACAGAGAGACAGAGAGACAGAGAGACAGAGAAACAGAGACACCGAGAGACAGAGAGACAGAGAAACAGAGAGACAGAGAAACAGAGAGACAGAGAGACAGAGAGACAGAGACAGAGAGAAAGAGAAACAGAGAGAAAGAGAAACAGAGAGACAGAGAGACAGAGATACAGAGAAACTGAGACACAGAGAGACAGAGAGACAGAGAGACAGAGAGACAGAGAGACAGAGACACAGAGTGACAGAGAGACACAGACACAGGGAGAGAGAGAGACAGATTGACAGAGAAACAGAGAGACAGAGAGAGACAGAGAGACAGAGCGACAGAGAGACAGAGAGACAGAGAGAGACAGAGAGACAGAGAGACTGAGAGACAGAGAAACAGAGAAACAGAGACACAGAGAGACAGAGAGACAGAGAAACAGAGAGACAGAGAGACAGAGAGACAGAGAGACAGAGAAACAGAGAAACAGAGACACAGAGAGACAGAGAGACAGAGAGACAGAGAGACAGAGAGACAGAGAGACAGAGAAACAGAGACACAGAGAGACACAGAGACAGAGAAACAGAGAGACAGAGACACAGAGAGACAGAGACACAGAGACACAGAGAGACAGAGACACAGAGAGACAGAGAGACAGAGAGACAGAGAGACAGAGAAACAGAGAGAAAGAGAGAGACAGAGAGACAGAGAGACAGAGAGACAGAGAGAGACAGAGAGACAGAGAGACAGAGAGACAGAGAAACAGAGACACAGAGAGACAGAGAGACAGAGAAACAGATAGACAGAGAGACAGAGACACAGAGAGACAGAGAGACAGAGAAACAGAGACAGAGAGACAGAGAGACACAGAGACAGAGAAACAGAGAGACAGAGAGACAGAGAGACAGAGAGACAGAGAGACAGAGAAACAGAGAGACAGAGAGAATGAGACACAGAGAGACAGAGAGACAGAGAGACAGAGACACAGAGTGACAGAGAGACAGAGACACAGGGAGACAGAGAGACAGAGTGACAGAGAAACAGAGAGCAGAGAGAGACAGAGAGACAGAGAGACAGAGAGACAGAGAGACAGAGAGACAGAGAGAGACAGAGAGACAGAGAGACAAAAAGACAGAGAAACAGAGAGACAGAGAGACAGAGAAACAGAGACACAGAGAGACAGAGAGACAGAGAGACAGAGAAACAGAGAGAAAGACAGACAGAGAGACATAGACAAAGAGAGACAGAGAGACAGAGAGAGACAGAGACACAGAGAGTCAGAGAGACAGAGAGACAGAGAGACAGAGACACAGAGACACAGAGAGACAGAGAGACAGAGAAACAGAGACACAGAGAGACAGAGAAACAGAGAGACAGAGAGACAGAGAGACAGAGAAACAGAGAGACAGAGAGACAGAGACACATAGACACAGAGAGACAGAGAGACAGAGAGACAGATAGAGACAAAGAGACAGAGTGTCAGAGAGACAGAGACACAGAGAGACAA
Source organism: Salmo salar (assembly GCF_965601325.2). Classification (NCBI taxonomy): domain Eukaryota; kingdom Metazoa; phylum Chordata; class Actinopteri; order Salmoniformes; family Salmonidae; genus Salmo; species Salmo salar. The sequence goes on along the minus strand of NC_138302.1, from coordinate 73,293,712 downwards.
AGAGACAAAGAGACAGAGAGACAGAGAGAGACAGAGAGACAGAGACAGAGAGACAGAGAGACAGAGTGTCAGAGAGACAGAGAAACAGAGAGACAGAGAGACAGAGAGACAGAGAGACAGAGAGACAGAGAGAATGAGACACAGAGAGACAGAGAGACAGAGAGACAGAGACACAGAGATACAGAGAGACAGAGTGACAGAGAGACAGAGAGACAGAGTGACAGAGAGACAGAGAGACAGAGAAACAGAGACACAGAGAGACACAGAGACAGAGAAACAGGGAGACAGAGAGACAGAGAGACAGAGAGACAGAGAGACAGAGACACAGAGACACAGAGAGACAGAGAGACAGAGAAACAGAGAAACAGAGACACAGAGAGACACAGAGACAGAGAAACAGAGAGACAGAGAAACAGAGAGACAGAGAGACAGAGACACAGAGTGACAGAGAGACAGAGACACAGGGAGAGAGAGAGACAGAGTGACAGAGAAACAGAGAGACAGAGAGAAACAGAGAGACAGAGAGACAGAGATACAGAGAAACTGAGACACAGAGAGACAGAGAGACAGAGAGACAGAGAGACAGAGAGACAGAGACACAGAGTGACAGAGAGACACAGACACAGGGAGAGAGAGAGACAGATTGACAGAGAAACAGAGAGACAGAGAGAGACAGAGAGACAGAGCGACAGAGAGACAGAGAGACAGAGAGAGACAGAGAGACAGAGAGACTGAGAGACAGAGAAACAGAGAAACAGAGACACAGAGAGACAGAGAGACAGAGAAACAGAGAGACAGAGAGACAGAGAGACAGAGAGACAGAGAAACAGAGAAACAGAGACACAGAGAGACAGAGAGACAGAGAGACAGAGAGACAGAGAGACAGAGAGACAGAGAGACAGAGAGACAGAGAAACAGAGACACAGAGAGACAGAGAGACAGAGAAACAGAGAGACAGAGACACAGAGAGACAGAGACACAGAGACACAGAGAGACAGAGACACAGAGAGACAGAGAGACAGAGAGACAGAGAGACAGAGAAACAGAGAGAAAGAGAGAGACAGAGAGACAGAGAGACAGAGAGACAGAGAGAGACAGAGAGACAGAGAGACAGAGAGACAGAGAAACAGAGACACAGAGAGACAGAGAGACAGAGAAACAGAGAGACAGAGAGACAGAGACACAGAGAGACAGAGAGACAGAGAAACAGAGACAGAGAGACAGAGAGACACAGAGACAGAGAAACAGAGAGACAGAGAGACAGAGAGACAGAGAGACAGAGAGACAGAGAAACAGAGAGACAGAGAGAATGAGACACAGAGAGACAGAGAGACAGAGAGACAGAGACACAGAGTGACAGAGAGACAGAGACACAGGGAGACAGAGAGACAGAGTGACAGAGAAACAGAGAGACAGAGAGAGACAGAGAGACAGAGAGACAGAGAGACAGAGAGACAGAGAGACAGAGAGAGACAGAGAGACAGAGAGACAAAAAGACAGAGAAACAGAGAGACAGAGAGACAGAGAAACAGAGACACAGAGAGACAGAGAGACAGAGAGACAGAGAAACAGAGAGAAAGACAGACAGAGAGACATAGACAAAGAGAGACAGAGAGACAGAGAGAACAGAGACACAGAGAGTCAGAGAGACAGAGAGACAGAGAGACAGAGACACAGAGAGACAGAGAGACAGAGAGACAGAGACACAGAGACACAGAGAGACAGAGAGACAGAGAAACAGAGACACAGAGAGACAGAGAAACAGAGAGACAGAGAGACAGAGAGACAGAGAAACAGAGAGACAGAGAGACAGAGACACATAGACACAGAGAGACAGAGAGACAGAGAGACAGATAGAGACAAAGAGACAGAGTGTCAGAGAGACAGAGACACAGAGAGACAAAGAGACAAAGAGACAGAGAGACAGAGAGAGACAGAGAGACAGAGACAGAGAGACAGAGAGACAGAGTGTCAGAGAGACAGAGAAACAGAGAGACAGAGAGACAGAGAGACAGAGAGACAGAGAGACAGAGAGACAGAGAGAATGAGACACAGAGAGACAGAGAGACAGAGAGACAGAGACACAGAGATACAGAGAGACAGAGTGACAGAGAGACAGAGAGACAGAGTGACAGAGAGACAGAGAGACAGAGAAACAGAGACACAGAGAGACACAGAGACAGAGAAACAGGGAGACAGAGAGACAGAGAGACAGAGAGACAGAGAGACAGAGACACAGAGAGACAGAGAGACAGAGAAACAGAGAAACAGAGACACAGAGAGACACAGAGACAGAGAAACAGAGAGACAGAGAAACAGAGAGACAGAGAGACAGAGACACAGAGTGACAGAGAGACAGAGACACAGGGAGAGAGAGAGACAGAGTGACAGAGAAACAGAGAGACAGAGAGAGACAGAGAGACAGAGAGACAGAACGACAGAGAGACAGAGAGACAGAAAGACAGAGAGACAGAGAGACAGAGAGATAGAGAGATAGAGAGACAGAGAAACAGAGAGACAGAGAGACAGAGACACATAGACACAGAGAGACAGAGAGACAGATAGAGACAAAGAGACAGAGTGTCAGAGAGACAGAGACACAGAGAGACAAAGAGACAGAGAGACGAGAGAGACAGAGAGACAGAGACAGAGAGACAGAGAGACAGAGAAACAGAGAGACAGAGAAACAGAGAAACAGAGACACAGAGAGACAGAGAGACAGAGAAACAGAGAGACAGAGAGACAGAGACACAGAGAGACAGAGAGACAGAGAAACAGAGACACAGAGAGACACGAGAGACAGAGAAATAGAGAGACAGAGAGACAGAGAGACAGAGAGACAGAGAGACAGAGAGACAGAGAAACAGAGAGACAGAGAGAAGAGACACAGAGAGACAGAGAGACAGAGAGACAGAGACACAGAGAGACAGAGAGACAGAGAGACAGAGAGACAGAGACACAGAGAGACAGAGAGACAGAGAAACAGAGAGAAAGAGAAACAGAGAGACAAATAGACTGAGACACAGAGAGACAGAGAGACAGAGAGACAGAGACACAGAGAGACAGAGAGACAGAGACAGAGGGAGACAGAGAGACAGAGAGACAGAGAACAGAGACAGAGAGAGACAGAGAGACAGAGAGACAGAGAGACAGAGAGACAGAGAGACAGAGAGACAGAAAGAGACAGAGAGACAGAGAGACAGAGAGACAGAGAGACAGAGAAACAGAGACACGAGAGACAGAGAGACAGAGAAACAGAGAGACAGAGAGACAGAGAGACAGAGAGACAGAGAGACAGAGACACAGAGAGACAGAGAGACAGAGAGAAAGAGAAACAGAGAGACAGAGAGACAGAGAGACAGAGAAACTGAGACACAGAGAGACAGAGAGACAGAGAGACAGAGAGACAGAGAGACAGAGACACAGAGTGACAGAGAGACACAGACACAGGGAGACAGAGAGACAGAGTGACAGAGAAACAGAGAGACAGAGAGAGACAGAGAGACAGAGCGACAGAGAGACAGAGAGACAGAGAGAGACAGAGAGACAGAGAGACTGAGAGACAGAGAAACAGAGAAACAGAGACACAGAGAGACAGAGAGACAGAGAAACAGAGAGACAGAGAGACAGAGAGACAGAGAGACAGAGAGACAGAGAAACAGAGACACAGAGAGACAGAGAGACAGAGAGACAGAGAGACAGAGAGACAGAGAGACAGAGAAACAGAGACACAGAGAGACACAGAGACAGAGAAACAGAGAGACAGAGACACAGAGAGACAGAGACACAGAGACACAGAGAGACAGAGACACAGAGAGACAGAGAGACAGAGAGACAGAGAGACAGAGAAACAGAGAGAAAGAGAGAGACAGAGAGACAGAGAGACAGAGAGACAGAGAGAGACAGAGAGACAGAGAGACAGAGAGACAGAGAGACAGAGAAACAGAGACACAGAGAGACAGAGAGACAGAGAAACAGATAGACAGAGAGACAGAGACACAGAGAGACAGAGAGACAGAGAAACAGAGACAGAGAGACAGAGAGACACAGAGACAGAGAGACAGAGAGACAGAGAGACAGAGAGACAGAGAGACAGAGAGACAGAGAAACAGAGAGACAGAGAGACATGAGACACAGAGAGACAGAGAGACAGAGAGACAGAGACACAGAGTGACAGAGAGACAGAGACACAGGGAGACAGAGAGACAGAGTGACAGAGAAACAGAGAGTCAGAGAGAGACAGAGAGACAGAGAGACAGAGAGACAGAGAGACAGAGAGACAGAGAGAGACAGAGAGACAGAGAGACAAAAAGACAGAGAAACAGAGAGACAGAGAGACAGAGAAACAGAGACACAGAGAGACAGAGAGACAGAGAGACAGAGAAACAGAGAGAAAGACAGACAGAGAGACATAGACAAAGAGAGACAGAGAGACAGAGAGAGACAGAGACACAGAGAGTCAGAGAGACAGAGAGACAGAGAGACAGAGAGACAGAGACACAGAGAGACAGAGAGACAGAGAGACAGAGACACAGAGACACAGAGAGACAGAGAGACAGAGAAACAGAGACACAGAGAGACAGAGAAACAGAGAGACAGAGAGACAGAGAGACAGAGAGACAGAGAGACAGAGAGACAGAGAGACAGATAGAGACAGAGAGACAGAGAGACAGAGAGACAGATAGAGACAAAGAGACAGAGTGTCAGAGAGACAGAGACACAGAGAGACAAAGAGACAAAGAGACAGAGAGACAGAGAGAGACAGAGAGACAGAGAGACAGAGAGACAGAGTGTCAGAGAGACAGAGAAACAGAGAGACAGAGAGACAGAGAGACAGAGAGACAGAGAGACAGAGAGACAGAGAGAATGAGACACAGAGAGACAGAGAGACAGAGAGACAGAGACACAGAGAGACAGAGAGACAGAGTGACAGAGAGACAGAGAGACAGAGTGACAGAGAGACAGAGAGACAGAGAAACAGAGAGACAGAGAGACATAGAGACAGAGAGACAGAGAGACAGAGAGACAGAGAGACAGAGAGACAGAGAGACAGAGACACAGAGAGACAGAGAGACAGAGAGACAGAGAAACAGAGACACAGAGAGACACAGAGACAGAGAAACAGAGAGACAGAGAAACAGAGAGACAGAGAGACAGAGTGACAGAGTGACAGAGAGACAGAGAGACAGGGAGAGAGAGAGACAGAGTGACAGAGAGACAGAGAGACAGAGAGAGACAGAGAGACAGAGAGACAGAGACGACAGAGAGACAGAGAGACAGACAGACAGAGAGACAGAGTGACAGAGAGACAGAGAGATAGAGAGACAGAGAGACTGAGAGACTGAGAGACAGAGAGACAGAGACACAGAGAGACAGAGAGACAGATAGAGACAGAGAGACAGAGTGTCAGAGAGACAGAGACACAGAGAGACAGAGAGACAGAGAGACAGAGAGACAGAGAAACAGAGAGACAGAGAGACAGAGAGACAGTGAGACAGAGAGACAGAGAGACAGAGAAACAGAGAGACAGAGAGACAGAGAGACAGAGAGACAGAGAGACAGAGAGTCAGAGAGACAGAGAGACAGAGAGACAGAGAGACAGAGAAACAGAGAGACAGAGAGACACAGAGACAGAGAGACATAGAGAGACAGAGAGACAGAGAGACAGAGAGACAGAGAGACAGAGAGACAGAGACAACAGAGAGACAGAGAGACATGAGAGACAGAGAGACAGAGAGACAGAGAGACAGAGAGACAGAGAGACAGAGTGACAGAGAGACAGAGAGACAGAGACACAGAGAGACAGAGAGACAGAGAAACAGAGACACAGAGAGACAGAGAGACAGAGAGACAGGGAGACAGAGAGACAGAGAGACAGAGAGACAGAGAGACAGAGACACAGAGAGACAGAGAGAGACAGAGAGACAGAGAGCGACAGAGAGACAGAGAGACAGAGAGACAGAGAGACAGAGAAACAGAGAGACAGAGAGAGACAGAGGACACAGAGTGACAGAGAGACAGAGAGACAGGGAGAGAGAGAGACAGAGTGACAGAGAGACAGAGAGACAGAGAGAGACAGAGAGACAGAGAGACAGAGACGACAGAGAGACAGAGAGACAGAGAAGACAGAGAGACAGAGAGACAGAGAGACAGAGAATGAGAGAGACAGAGAGACAGAGAGACAGAGAAACAGAGAGACAGAGAAACAGAGACACAGAGAGACAGAGAAACAGAGAGACAGAGAGACAGAGAGACAGAGAAACAGAGAGACAGAGAGACAGAGAGACAGAGAAACAGAGAGACAGAGAGACAGAGAGACAGAGAGACAGAGAAACAGAGAAACAGAGAGACAGAGAGATAGAGAGACAGAGAGACAGAGAGACATAGACATAGAGAGACAGAGACACAGAGAGACAGAGAGACAGAGAAACAGAGTGACAGAGAGATAGAGAGACAGAGAGACAGAGAGAGAGAGAGACAGAGAGACAGAGAGACAGAGAGATAGAGAGACAGAGAAACAGAGAGACAGAGAGAGACAAAGAGACAAAGTGAAAGAGAGACAGAGAGAAAGAGACACAGAGAGACTGAGAGACTGAGAGACAGAGAGACAGAGACACAGAGACACAGAGACACAGAAAGACAGAGAGACAGAAACAGACAGACAGAGACACAGAGAGACAGAGAGACAGAGAGACAGAGAGACAGAGAAACAGAGAGACAGAGAGACAGAGAAACAGTGAGACAGAGAGACAGAGAGACAGAGAAACAGAGAGACAGAGAGACAGAGAGACAGAGACACAGAGAGACAGAGAGACAGAGAGACAGAGAGACAGAGAAACAGAGAGACAGAGACAGAGAGACAGAGAGACATAGATACAGAGAGACATAGAGACATAGAGACAGAGAGACATAGACAAAGAGAGACATAGAGACAGAGAGACATAGACAAAGAGAGACAGAGAGACAGAGAGACAGAGAAACAGAGAGACAGAGAGACAGAGAGACAGAGAAATAGAGAGACATAGAGACAGAGAGACATAGACAAAGAGAGACAGAGAGACAGAGAGAGACAAAGAGACAGAGAGACAGAGAGACAGAGAGACAGAGAAACAGAGAGACAGAGAGACAGAGAGACAGAGAGACATAGACATAGAGAGACAGAGAGACAGAGATACAGAGAGACAGAGAGACAGAGAAACAGTGAGACAGAGAGACAGAGAGACAGAGAGACAGAGAAAGAGAGAGACAGAGAGACAGAGAGACAGAGAAATAGAGACACAGAGAGACAGAGAGACAGAGAGACAGAGAGACAGAGAGACAGAGAAACAGAGAGACAGAGAGACAGAGAGACAGAGAAAGAGAGAGACAGAGAGACAGAGAGACAGAGAAACAGAGAGACAGAGAAACAGACACACAGAGAGACAGAGAAACAGAGAGACAGAGAGACAGAGAGACAGAGAGACATAGACATAGAGAGACAGAGAGACAGAGAGAGACAGAGAGACAGAGAGACAGAGAGATAGAGAGACAGAGAAACAGAGAGACAGAGAGAGACAAAGAGACAAAGTGAAAGAGAGACAGAGAGAAAGAGACACAGATAGACTGAGAGACTGAGAGACAGAGAGACAGAGACACAGAGACACAGAGACACAGAAAGACAGAGAGACAGAGAAACAGACAGACAGAGACACAGAGAGACAGAGAGACAGAGAGACAGAGAGACAGAGAAACAGAGAGACAGAGAGACAGAGAAACAGTGAGACAGAGAGACAGAGAGACAGAGAAACAGAGAGACAGAGAGACAGAGAGACAGAGACACAGAGAGACAGAGAGACAGAGAGACAGAGAGACAGAGAAACAGAGAGACAGAGACAGAGAGACAGAGAGACATAGATACAGAGAGACATAGAGACATAGAGACAGAGAGACATAGACAAAGAGAGACATAGAGACAGAGAGACATAGACAAAGAGAGACAGAGAGACAGAGAGACAGAGAAACAGAGAGACAGAGAGACAGAGAGACAGAGAAATAGAGAGACATAGAGACAGAGAGACATAGACAAAGAGAGACAGAGAGACAGAGAGAGACAAAGAGACAGAGAGACAGAGAGACAGAGAGACAGAGAAACAGAGAGACAGAGAGACAGAGAAACAGAGAGACAGAGAGAGACAAAGAGACAGAGTGACAGAGAGACAGAGAGACAGAGAGACAGAGAGACAGAGACACAGAGAGACAGAGAGACAGAGAAACAGAGTGACAGAGAGATAGAGAGACAGAGAGACAGAGAGACAGAGAGACATAGACATAGAGAGACAGAGAGACAGAGAGACAGAGAGAGACAGAGATACAGAGAGAGACAGAGAGACAGAAAGACAGAGAGATAGAGAGACAGAGAAACAGAGAGACAGAGAGAGACAAGGAAACAAAGTGACAGAGAGACAGAGAGACAGAGAAAGAGAGAGACAGAGAGACAGAGAGACAGAGAAATAGAGACACAGAGAGACAGAGAGACAGAGAGACAGAGAGACAGAGAGACAGAGAGACAGAGAAAGAGAGAGACAGAGAGACAGAGAGACAGAGAAACAGAGAGACAGAGAAACAGAGACACAGAGAGACAGAGAAACAGAGAGACAGAGAGACAGAGAAACAGAGAGACAGAGAGACAGAGAGACAGAGAGACATAGATACAGAGAGACATAGAGACATAGACACAGAGAGACATAGACAAAGAGAGACATAGAGACAGAGATGCATAGACAAAGAGAGACAGAGAGACAGAGAGACAGAGAAACAGAGAGACAGAGAGACAGAGAGACAGAGAAATAGAGAGACATAGAGACAGAGAGACATAGACAAAGAGAGACAGAGAGACAGAGAGAGACAAAGAGACAGAGAGACAGAGAGACAGAGAGACAGAGAAACAGAGAGACAGAGAGACAGAGAAACAGAGAGACAGAGAGAGACAAAGAGACAGAGTGACAGAGAGACAGAGAGACAGAGACACAGAGAGACAGAGAGACAGAGAAACAGAGTGACAGAGAGATAGAGAGACAGAGAGACAGAGAGACAGAGAGACATAGACATAGAGAGACAGAGAGACAGAGAGACAGAGAGAGACAGAGATACAGAGAGAGACAGAGAGACAGAAAGACAGAGAGATAGAGAGACAGAGAAACAGAGAGACAGAGAGAGACAAGGAAACAAAGTGACAGAGAGACAGAGAGACAGAGAAAGAGAGAGACAGAGAGACAGAGAGACAGAGAAATAGAGACACAGAGAGACAGAGAGACAGAGAGACAGAGAGACAGAGAGACAGAGAGACAGAGAGACAGAGAGACAGAGAAAGAGAGAGACAGAGAGACAGAGAGACAGAGAAACAGAGAGACAGAGAAACAGAGACACAGAGAGACAGAGAAACAGAGAGACAGAGAGACAGAGAGACAGAGAAACAGAGAGACAGAGAGACAGAGAGACAGAGAGACAGAGAAACAGAGAGACAGAGAGACAGAGAGACAGAGAGACAGAGAAACAGAGAGACAGAGAGACAGAGACACAGAGAGACAGAGACGGAGAGACAGACAGAGAGACAGAGAGACAGAGAAACAGAGAAACAGAGAGACAGAGATAGAGAGACAGAGAGACAGAGAGACAGAGAGACATAGACATAGAGAGACAGAGAGACAGAGAGACAGAGAGAGACAGAGAGACAGAGAGACAGAGAGATAGAGAGACAGAGAAACAGAGAGACAGAGAGACAAAGAGACAAAGTGACAGAGAGACAGAGAGAAAGAGACACAGAGAGACTGAGAGACTGAGAGACAGAGAGACAGAGACACAGAGACACAGAGAGACAGAGAGAGACAAAGAGACAGAGAGACAGAGAGACAGAGAAACAGAGAGACAGAGAGAGTCAAAGAGACAGAGAAATAGAGAGACAGAGAGACAGAGAGAGACAAAGAGACAGAGTGACAGAGAGACAGAGACACAGAGAGACAGAGACACAGAGACAGAGAGACAGAGAAATAGAGACACAGAGAGACAGAGAGAGACAAAGAGACAGAGTGACAGAGAGACAGAGAGACAGAGAGACAGAGAGACAGAGACACAGAGAGACAGAGAGACAGAGAAACAGAGTGACAGAGAGATAGAGAGACAGAGAGACAGAGAGACAGAGAGACATAGACATAGAGAGACAGAGAGACAGAGAGACAGAGAGAGACAGAGATACAGAGAGAGACAGAGAGACAGAAAGACAGAGAGATAGAGAGACAGAGAAACAGAGAGACAGAGAGAGACAAGGAAACAAAGTGACAGAGAGACAGAGAGACAGAGAAAGAGAGAGACAGAGAGACAGAGAGACAGAGAAATAGAGACACAGAGAGACAGAGAGACAGAGAGACAGAGAGACAGAGAGACAGAGAGACAGAGAAAGAGAGAGACAGAGAGACAGAGAGACAGAGAAACAGAGAGACAGAGAAACAGAGACACAGAGAGACAGAGAAACAGAGAGACAGAGAGACAGAGAAACAGAGAGACAGAGAGACAGAGAGACAGAGAGACATAGATACAGAGAGACATAGAGACATAGACACAGAGAGACATAGACAAAGAGAGACATAGAGACAGAGATGCATAGACAAAGAGAGACAGAGAGACAGAGAGACAGAGAAACAGAGAGACAGAGAGACAGAGAGACAGAGAAATAGAGAGACATAGAGACAGAGAGACATAGACAAAGAGAGACAGAGAGACAGAGAGAGACAAAGAGACAGAGAGACAGAGAGACAGAGAGACAGAGAAACAGAGAGACAGAGAGACAGAGAAACAGAGAGACAGAGAGAGACAAAGAGACAGAGTGACAGAGAGACAGAGAGACAGAGACACAGAGAGACAGAGAGACAGAGAAACAGAGTGACAGAGAGATAGAGAGACAGAGAGACAGAGAGACAGAGAGACATAGACATAGAGAGACAGAGAGACAGAGAGACAGAGAGAGACAGAGATACAGAGAGAGACAGAGAGACAGAAAGACAGAGAGATAGAGAGACAGAGAAACAGAGAGACAGAGAGAGACAAGGAAACAAAGTGACAGAGAGACAGAGAGACAGAGAAAGAGAGAGACAGAGAGACAGAGAGACAGAGAAATAGAGACACAGAGAGACAGAGAGACAGAGAGACAGAGAGACAGAGAGACAGAGAGACAGAGAGACAGAGAGACAGAGAAAGAGAGAGACAGAGAGACAGAGAGACAGAGAAACAGAGAGACAGAGAAACAGAGACACAGAGAGACAGAGAAACAGAGAGACAGAGAGACAGAGAGACAGAGAAACAGAGAGACAGAGAGACAGAGAGACAGAGAGACAGAGAAACAGAGAGACAGAGAGACAGAGAGACAGAGAGACAGAGAAACAGAGAGACAGAGAGACAGAGACACAGAGAGACAGAGACGGAGAGACAGACAGAGAGACAGAGAGACAGAGAAACAGAGAAACAGAGAGACAGAGATAGAGAGACAGAGAGACAGAGAGACAGAGAGACATAGACATAGAGAGACAGAGAGACAGAGAGACAGAGAGAGACAGAGAGACAGAGAGACAGAGAGATAGAGAGACAGAGAAACAGAGAGACAGAGAGACAAAGAGACAAAGTGACAGAGAGACAGAGAGAAAGAGACACAGAGAGACTGAGAGACTGAGAGACAGAGAGACAGAGACACAGAGACACAGAGAGACAGAGAGAGACAAAGAGACAGAGAGACAGAGAGACAGAGAAACAGAGAGACAGAGAGAGTCAAAGAGACAGAGAAATAGAGAGACAGAGAGACAGAGAGAGACAAAGAGACAGAGTGACAGAGAGACAGAGACACAGAGAGACAGAGACACAGAGACAGAGAGACAGAGAAATAGAGACACAGAGAGACAGAGAGACAGAGAGTCAGAGAGACAGAGAGACAGAGAAACAGAGAGACAGAGAGACAGAGAGACAGAGAAACAGAGAGACAGAGAGACAGAGAGACAGAGAGACAGAGAAACAGAGAGACAGAGAGACAGAGAGACAGAGAAAAAGAGAGACAGAGAAACAGAGAAACAGAGAGACAGAGAGACCGAGAGACAGAGAAACAGAGAGACAGAGAGACAGAGAGACAGAGAGACAGAGAAACAGAGAGACAGAGAGACAGAGACACAGAGAGACAGAGACAGAGAGACAGACAGAGTGACAGAGAGACAGAGAAACAGAGAAACAGAGAGACAGAGAGATAGAGAGACAGAGAAACAGAGAGACAGAGAGACAGAGAGACAGAGAAAGAGAGAGACAGAGAGACAGAGAGACAGAGAAACAGAGAGACAGAGAAACAGAGACACAGAGAGACAGAGAAACAGAGAGACAGAGAGACAGAGAGACAGAGAGACATAGACATAGAGAGACAGAGAGACAGAGAGAGACAGAGAGACAGAGAGACAGAGAGATAGAGAGACAGAGAAACAGAGAGACAGAGAGAGACAAAGAGACAAAGTGAAAGAGAGACAGAGAGAAAGAGACACAGAGAGACTGAGAGACTGAGAGACAGAGACACAGAGACACAGAGACACAGAGACACAGAAAGACAGAGAGACAGAGAAACAGACAGACAGAGACACAGAGAGACAGAGAGACAGAGAGACAGAGAGACAGAGAAACAGAGAGACAGAGAGACAGAGAAACAGTGAGACAGAGAGACAGAGAGACAGAGAAACAGAGAGACAGAGAGACAGAGAGACAGAGACACAGAGAGACAGAGAGACAGAGAGACAGAGAAACAGAGAGACAGAGACAGAGAGACAGAGAGACATAGACAAAGAGAGACAGAGAGACAGAGAGACAGAGAAACAGAGAGACAGAGAGACAGAGAGACAGAGAAATAGAGAGACATAGAGACAGAGAGACATAGACAAAGAGAGACAGAGAGACAGAGAGAGACAAAGAGACAGAGAGACAGAGAGACAGAGAGACAGAGAAACAGAGAGACAGAGAGAAAGAGAGACAGAGAAACAGAGAGACAGAGAGAGACAAAGAGACAGAGTGACAGAGAGACAGAGAGACAGAGAGACAGAGAGACAGAGACACAGAGAGACAGAGAGACAGAGAAACAGAGTGACAGAGAGATAGAGAGACAGAGAGACAGAGAGACAGAGAGACATAGACATAGAGAGACAGAGAGAGACAAAGAGACAGAGTGACAGAGAGACAGAGACACAGAGAGACAGAGACACAGAGACAGAGAGACAGAGAAATAGAGAGACAGAGAGAGACAAGGAAACAAAGTGACAGAGAGACAGAGAGACAGAGAAAGAGAGAGACAGAGAGACAGAGAGACAGAGAAATAGAGACACAGAGAGACAGAGAGACAGAGAGACAGAGAGACAGAGAGACAGAGAAACAGAGAGACAGAGAGACAGAGAGACAGAGAAAGAGAGAGACAGAGAGACAGAGAGACAGAGAGACAGAGAGACAGAGAAACAGAGACACAGAGAGACAGAGAAACAGAGAGACAGAGAGACAGAGAGACAGAGAAACAGAGAGACAGAGAGACAGAGAGACAGAGAGACAGAGAAACATAGAGACAGAGAGACAGAGAGACAGAGAGACAGAGAAACAGAGAGACAGAGAGACAGAGAGACAGAGACACAGAGAGACAGAGACGGAGAGACAGACAGAGAGACAGAGAGACAGAGAAACAGAGAAACAGAGAGACAGAGAGATAGAGAGACAGAGAGACAGAGAGACAGAGAGACATAGACATAGAGAGACAGAGAGACAGAGAGACAGAGAGAGACAGAGAGACAGAGAGACAGAGAGATAGAGAGACAGAGAAACAGAGAGACAGAGAGACAAAGAGACAAAGTGACAGAGAGACAGAGAGAAAGAGACACAGAGAGACTGAGAGACTGAGAGACAGAGAGACAGAGACACAGAGACACAGAGAGACAGAGAGAGACAAAGAGACAGAGAGACAGAGAGACAGAGACACAGAGAGACACAGACACAGAGACAGAGAGACAGAAAAATAGAGACACAGAGAGACAGAGAGACAGAGAGTCAGAGAGACAGAGAGACAGAGAAACAGAGAGACAGAGAGACAGAGAGACAGAGAAACAGAGAAACAGAGAGACAGAGAGATAGAGAGACAGAGAGACAGAGAGACAGAGAGACATAGACATAGAGAGACAGAGAGACAGAGAGACAGAGAGAGACAGAGAGACAGAGAGACAGAGAGACAAAGAGACAAAGTGACAGAGAGACAGAGAGAAAGAGACACAGAGAGACTGAGAGACTGAGAGACAGAAAGACAGAGACACAGAGACACAGAGAGACAGAGAGAGACAAAGAGACAGAGAGACAGAGAGACAGAGACACAGAGAGACAGAGAAACAGAGAGACAGAGAGACAGAGAGACAGAGAGACATAGACATAGAGAGACAGAGAGACAGAGAGAGACAGAGAGACAGAGAGACAGAGAGACCGAGAGACAGAGAAACAGAGAGACAGAGAGACAGAGAGACAGAGAGACAGAGAAACAGAGAGACAGAGAGACAGAGACACAGAGAGACAGAGACAGAGAGACAGACAGAGTGACAGAGAGACAGAGAAACAGAGAAACAGAGAGACAGAGAGATAGAGAGACAGAGAAACAGAGAGACAGAGAGACAGAGAGACAGAGAAAGAGAGAGACAGAGAGACAGAGAGACAGAGAAACAGAGAGACAGAGAAACAGAGACACAGAGAGACAGAGAAACAGAGAGACAGAGAGACAGAGAGACAGAGAGACATAGACATAGAGAGACAGAGAGACAGAGAGAGACAGAGAGACAGAGAGACAGAGAGATAGAGAGACAGAGAAACAGAGAGACAGAGAGAGACAAAGAGACAAAGTGAAAGAGAGACAGAGAGAAAGAGACACAGAGAGACTGAGAGACTGAGAGACAGAGACAGAGAGACACAGAGACACAGAGACTCAGAAAGACAGAGAGACAGAGAAACAGACAGACAGAGACACAGAGAGACAGAGAGACAGAGAGACAGAGAGACAGAGAAACAGAGAGACATAGAGACAGAGAAACAGTGAGACAGAGAGACAGAGAGACAGAGAAACAGAGAGACAGAGAGACAGAGAGACAGAGACACAGAGAGACAGAGAGACAGAGAGACAGAGAGACAGAGAAACAGAGAGACAGAGACAGAGAGACAGAGAGACATAGATACAGAGAGACATAGAGACAGAGAGACATAGACAAAGAGAGACATAGAGACAGAGAGCCATAGACAAAGAGAGACAGAGAGACAGAGAGACAGAGAAACAGAGAGACAGAGAGACAGAGAAATAGAGAGACATAGAGACAAAGAGACAGAGAGACAGAGAGACAGAGAGACAGAGAAACAGAGAGACAGAGAGACAGAGAGACAGAGAAACAGAGAGACAGAGAGAGACAAAGAGACAGAGTGACAGAGAGACAGAGAGACAGAGAGACAGAGAGACAGAGAAACAGAGAGACAGAGAGACAGAGACACAGAGAGACAGAGACAGAGAGACAGACAGAGTGACAGAGAAACAGAGAAACAGAGAAACAGAGAGACAGAGAGATAGAGAGACAGAGAAACAGAGAGACAGAGAGACAGAGAGACAGAGAAAGAGAGAGACAGAGAGACAGAGAGACAGAGAAACAGAGAGACAGAGAAACAGAGACACAGAGAGACAGAGAAACAGAGAGACAGAAAGACAGAGAGAGAGAGACATAGACATAGAGAGACAGAGAGACAGAGAGAGACAGAGAGACAGAGAGACAGAGAGATAAAGAGACAGAGAAACAGAGAGACAGAGAGAGACAAAGAGACAGAGAGACAGAGAGACATAGACATAGAGAGACAGAGAGACAGAGAGACAGAGAGAGACAGAGAGACAGAGAGACAGAGAGATAGAGAGACAGAGAAACAGAGAGACAGAGAGACAAAGAGACAAAGTGACAGAGAGACAGAGAGAAAGAGACACAGAGACACAGAGAGACAGAGAGAGACAAAGAGACAGAGAGACAGAGAGACAGAGAAACAGAGAGACAGAGAGAGTCAAAGAGACAGAGAAATAGAGAGACAGAGAGACAGAGAGAGACAAAGAGACAGAGTGACAGAGAGACAGAGACACAGAGAGACAGAGACACAGAGACAGAGAGACAGAGAAATAGAGACACAGAGAGACAGAGAGACAGAGAGTCAGAGAGACAGAGAGACAGAGAAACAGAGAGACAGAGAGACAGAGAGACAGAGAAACAGAGAGACAGAGAGACAGAGAGACAGAGAGACAGAGAGACAGAGAAACAGAGAGACAGAGAGACAGAGAGACAGAGACAGAGAGACAGAGAGACAGAGAAACAGAGAGACAGAGACAGAGAGACAGAGAGACATTGATACAGAGAGACATAGAGACATAGAGACAGAGAGACATAGACAAAGAGAGACAGAGAGACAGAGAGACAGAGAGACTTAGACAGAGAGACAGAGAGACAGAGAGACAGAGAAATAGAGACACAGAGAGACAGAGAGACAGAGAGACAGAGAGACAGAGAAACAGAGAGACAGAGAGACAGAGAGACAGAGAAACAGAGAGACAGAGAAACAGAGAGACAGAGAGAGAGAGAGACAGAGAGACAGAGAGACAGAGAGACAGAGAGACAGAGAGACAGAGAAACAGAGAGACAGAGAGACAGAGAGACAGAGAAATAGAGAGACATAAAGACAGAGAGACATAGACAAAGAGAGACAGAGAGACAGAGCGAGACAAAGAGACAGAGAGACAGAGAGACAGAGAAACAGAGAGACAGAGAGAGATAGAGAGACAGAGAGAGACAGAGAGACAGAGAGACAGAGAGACAGAGACACTGAGAGACAGAGAGACAGAGAGACTGAGAGACTGAGAGACAGAGAGACAGAGACACAGAGAGACAGGGAGACAGAGAGACAGAGAGACAGAGAAACAGAGACACAGAGACACAGAGAGACAGAGAGACATAGAAACAGAGAGACAGAGAGACAGAGAGACAGAGATACAGAGAGACAGAGAGACAGAGAGACAGAGAAATAGAGAGACATAGAGACAGAGAGACATAGACAAAGAGAGACAGAGAGACAGAGAGAGACAAAGAGACAGAGAGACAGAGAGACAGAGATACAAAGAAACAGAGAGACAGAGAGAGACAAAGAGACAGAGTGACAGAGAGACAGAGACACAGAGAGACAGAGACACAGAGACAGAGAGACAGAGAAATAGAGAGACAGAGAGACAGAGAGACAGAGAGACAGATAGACAGAGAGACAGAGAAACAGAGAGACAGAGAGACAGAGAAACAGAGAAACAGAGAGACAGAGAAACAGAGAGACAGAGAAACAGACACAGAGAGACAGAGAAACAGAGAGACAGAGAGACAGAGAGACAGAGAAACAGAGAGACAGAGAGACAGAGAGACAGAGAGACAGAGAAACAGAGAGACAGAGAGACAGAGAGACAGAGACACAGAGAGACAGAGACAGAGAGACAGACAGAGAGACAGAGAGACAGAGAAACAGAGAAACAGAGAGACAGAGAGATAGAGAGACAGAGAGACAGAGAGACAGAGAGACATAGACATAGAGAGACAGAGAGACAGAGAGACAGAGAGAGACAGAGAGACAGAGAGACAGAGAGATAGAGAGACAGAGAAACAGAGAGACAGAGAGAGACAAAGAGACAAAGTGACAGAGAGACAGAGAGAAAGAGACACAGAGAGACAGAGAGACAGAGAGACAGAGAGACGAAGAGACAGAGACACAGAGAGACAGAGACAGAGAGACGAAGAGACAGAGACACAGAGAGACAGAGACAGAGAGACAGAGAAATAGAGAGACATAGAGACAGAGAGACATAGACAAAGAGAGACAGAGAGACAGAGAGAGACAAAGAGACAGAGAGACAGAGAGACAGAGATACAGAGAAACAGAGAGACAGAGAGACAGAGAGACAGAGACACTGAGAGACAGAGAGACAGAGAGACTGAGAGACTGAGAGACAGAGAGACAGAGACACAGAGAGACAGAGAGACAGAGAGACAGAGAGACAGAGAAACAGAGACACAGAGACACAGAGAGACAGAGAGACATAGAAACAGAGAGACAGAGAGACAGAGAGACAGAGATACAGAGAGACAGAGAGACAGAGAGACAGAGAAATAGAGAGACATAGAGACAGAGAGACATAGACAAAGAGAGACAGAGAGACAGAGAGAGACAAAGAGACAGAGAGACAGAGAGACAGAGAGACGAAGAGACAGAGACACAGAGAGACAGAGACACAGAGAGACAGAGACAGAGAGACAGACAGAGTGACAGAGAAACAGAGAAACAGAGAAACAGAGAGACAGAGAGATAGAGAGACAGAGAAACAGAGAGACAGAGAGACAGAGAGACAGAGAAAGAGAGAGACAGAGAGACAGAGAGACAGAGAAACAGAGAGACAGAGAAACAGAGACACAGAGAGACAGAGAAACAGAGAGACAGAAAGACAGAGAGAGAGAGACATAGACATAGAGAGACAGAGAGACAGAGAGAGACAGAGAGACAGAGAGACAGAGAGATAAAGAGACAGAGAAACAGAGAGACAGAGAGAGACAAAGAGACAGAGAGACAGAGAGACATAGACATAGAGAGACAGAGAGACAGAGAGACAGAGAGAGACAGAGAGACAGAGAGACAGAGAGATAGAGAGACAGAGAAACAGAGAGACAGAGAGACAAAGAGACAAAGTGACAGAGAGACAGAGAGAAAGAGACACAGAGACACAGAGAGACAGAGAGAGACAAAGAGACAGAGAGACAGAGAGACAGAGAAACAGAGAGACAGAGAGAGTCAAAGAGACAGAGAAATAGAGAGACAGAGAGACAGAGAGAGACAAAGAGACAGAGTGACAGAGAGACAGAGACACAGAGAGACAGAGACACAGAGACAGAGAGACAGAGAAATAGAGACACAGAGAGACAGAGAGACAGAGAGTCAGAGAGACAGAGAGACAGAGAAACAGAGAGACAGAGAGACAGAGAGACAGAGAAACAGAGAGACAGAGAGACAGAGAGACAGAGAGACAGAGAGACAGAGAAACAGAGAGACAGAGAGACAGAGAGACAGAGACAGAGAGACAGAGAGACAGAGAAACAGAGAGACAGAGACAGAGAGACAGAGAGACATTGATACAGAGAGACATAGAGACATAGAGACAGAGAGACATAGACAAAGAGAGACAGAGAGACAGAGAGACAGAGAGACTTAGACAGAGAGACAGAGAGACAGAGAGACAGAGAAATAGAGACACAGAGAGACAGAGAGACAGAGAGACAGAGAGACAGAGAAACAGAGAGACAGAGAGACAGAGAGACAGAGAAACAGAGAGACAGAGAAACAGAGAGACAGAGAGAGAGAGAGACAGAGAGACAGAGAGACAGAGAGACAGAGAGACAGAGAGACAGAGAAACAGAGAGACAGAGAGACAGAGAGACAGAGAAATAGAGAGACATAGAGACAGAGAGACATAGACATAGAGAGACAGAGAGACAGAGAGAGACAAAGAGACAGAGAGACAGAGAGACAGAGAAACAGAGAGACAGAGAGAGATAGAGAGACAGAGAGAGACAGAGAGACAGAGAGACAGAGAGACAGAGAGACAGAGACACTGAGAGACAGAGAGACAGAGAGACTGAGAGACTGAGAGACAGAGAGACAGAGACACAGAGAGACAGGGAGACAGAGAGACAGAGAGACAGAGAAACAGAGACACAGAGACACAGAGAGACAGAGAGACATGAGAGAACAGAGAGACAGAGAGACAGAGAGACAGAGATGACAGAGAGACAGAGAGACAGAGAGACAGAGAGAACAGAGAGACAGAGAGACAGAGAGACAGAGACAAAGAGAGACAGAGAGACAGAGAGAGACAAAGAGACAGAGAGACAGAGAGACAGAGACACAGAGAGACAGAGAGACAGAGAGACAGAGAGACAGAGAAACAGAGAGACAGAGAGACAGAGAGACAGAGAGACAGAGACAGAGAGACAGAGAAACAGAGAGACAGAGAGACAGAGAGACAGAGAGACAGAGAGACAGAGAGACAGAGAGACAGAGAGACAGAGAGACAGAGAGACAGAGAAACAGAGAGACAGAGAGACAGAGAGACAGAGAAACAGAGAGACAGAGAGACAGAGAGACAGAGAGACAGAGAGACAGAGAGACAGAGAGACAGAGAGACAGAGAGACAGAGAGACAGAGAGACAGAGAAGACAGAGAGACAGAGAGACAGAGAGACAGAGACACAGAGAGACAGAGACAGAGAGAGACAGAGAGACAGAGAGACAGAGAGACAGAGACACAGAGAGACAGAGAGACAGAGAGACAGAGAGACAGAGAGACAGAGAGACAGAGAGATAGAGAGACAGAGAGACAGAGAGACAGAGAGAGACAGAGAGACAGAGAGACAGAGAGACAGAGAGACAGAGAGACAGAGAGACAGAGAGAGACAGAGAGACAGAGAGACAGAGAGACAGAGAGAAAGAGAGACAGAGAGACAGAGAGACAGAGAAGACAGAGAGACTAGAGAGACAGAGAGACAGAGAGACAGAGAAACAGAGAGACGAGAGAGACAGAGAGACAGAGAGACAGAGAGACAGAGAGACAGAGAAATAGAGAGACAGAGAGACAGAGAGACAGAGACAGACAGAGAGACAGAGAGACAGAGAGAGACAGAGAGACAGAGAGACAGAGAGACAGAGAGACAGAGAGACAGAGAGACAGAGAGACAGAGAGACAGAGAGACAGAGAGACAGAGAGACAGAGAGACAGAGAGACAGAGAGACAGAGAGACAGAGATACAGAGAGACAGAGAGACAGAGAGACAGAGAAATAGAGAGACATAGAGACAGAGAGACATAGACAAAGAGAGACAGAGAGACAGAGAGAGACAAAGAGACAGAGAGACAGAGAGACAGAGAGACAGAGAGACAGAGAGACAGAGAGACAGAGAGACAGAGACAGAGAGACAGAGAGACAGAGACACAGAGAGACAGAGACAGAGAGACAGAGAGACAGAGAGACAGAGAGACAGAGAGACAGAGAGACAGAGAGACAGAGAGACAGAGAGACAGAGAGACAGAGAGACAGAGAGACAGAGAGACAGAGAGACAGAGAGACAGAGAGACAGAGAGACAGAGAGACTGAGAGACAGAGAGACAGAGAGACAGAGAGACAGAGAGACAGAGAGACAGAGAGACAGAGAGACAGAGAGACAGAGAGACAGAGAGACAGAGAAACAGAGAGACAGAGAGACAGAGAGACAGAGAGACAGAGAGACAGAGAGACAGAGAGACAGAGAGACAGAGATACAGAGAGACAGAGAGACAGAGAGACAGAGAGATAGAGAGACAGAGAGACAGAGAGACAGAGACACAGAGAGACAGAGAGACAGAGAGAGACAGAGAGACAGAGAGACAGAGAGACAGAGAGACAGAGAAACAGAGAGACAGAGAGAGACAAAGAGACAGAGTGACAGAGAGACAGAGAGACAGAGAGACAGAGAGACAGAGACAGAGAGACAGAGAGACAGAGACACAGAGAGACAGAGAGACAGAGAGACAGAGAGACAGAGAGACAGAGAAACAGAGAGACAGAGAGACAGAGAGACAGAGAAACAGAGAGACAGAGAGAGACAGAGAGACAGAGAGACAGAGAGACAGAGAGACAGAGAGACAGAGAGACAGAGAGACAGAGAGACAGAGAGACAGAGAGACAGAGAGACAGAGAGACAGAGAGACAGAGAGAACAGAGAGACAGAGAGACAGAGAGACAGAGAAACAGAGAGACAGAGAGACAGAGAGACAGAGAGACAGAGAGACAGAGAGACATAGACACAGAGAGACAGAGAGACAGAGAGACAAGAGAGACAGAGAGACAGAGAGACAGAGAGACAGAGAGACAGAGAAACAGAGAGACAGAGAGACAGAGAGACAGAGAGACAGAGAGACAGAGAGAAAGAGAGACAGAGAGACAGAGAGACAGAGAGACAGAGAGACAGAGAGACAGAGAGACAGAGAGACAGAGAGACAGAGAGACAGAGAGACAGAGAGACAGAGAGACAGAGAGACAGAGAGACAGAGAGACAGAGAGACAGAGAGACAGAGAGACAGAGAGACAGAGAGACAGAGAGACAGAGAGACAGAGAGACAGAGACACAGAGAGACAGAGAGACAGAGAAACAGAGAGACAGAGAGACAGAGAGACAGAGAGACAGAGAGACAGAGAGACATAGACATAGAGAGACAGAGAGACAGAGAGACAGAGAGAGACAGAGAGACAGAGAGAGACAGAGAGACAGAAAGACAGAGAGACAGAGAGACAGAGAAACAGAGAGACAGAGAGAGACAAGGAGACAGAGTGACAGAGAGACAGAGAGACAGAGAAAGAGAGAGACAGAGAGACAGAGAGACAGAGAAATAGAGACACAGAGAGACAGAGAGACAGAGAGACAGAGAGACAGAGAGACAGAGAAACAGAGAGACAGAGAGACAGAGAGACAGAGAAAGAGAGAGACAGAGAGACAGAGAGACAGAGAAACAGAGAGACAGAGAAACAGAGACACAGAGAGACAGAGAAACAGAGAGACAGAGAGACAGAGAGACAGAGAAACAGAGAGACAGAGAGACAGAGAGACAGAGAGACAGAGAAACAGAGAGACAGAGAGACAGAGAGACAGAGAGACAGAGAAACAGAGAGACAGAGAGACAGAGAGACAGAGAGACAGAGAGACAGAGAGACAGAGAGATAGAGAGACAGAGAGACAGAGAGACAGAGAGAGACAGAGAAGACAGAGAGACAGAGAGATAGAGAGACAGAGACGACAGAGAGACAGAGAGACAGAGAGACAGAGAGAGACAGAGAGACAGAGAGACAGAGAGATAGAGAGACAGAGAAACAGAGAGACAGAGAGACAAAGAGACAAAGTGACAGAGAGACAGAGAGAAAGAGACACAGAGACACAGAGAGACAGAGAGAGACAAAGAGACAGAGAGACAGAGAGACAGAGAAACAGAGAGACAGAGAGAGTCAAAGAGACAGAGAAATAGAGAGACAGAGAGACAGAGAGAGACAAAGAGACAGAGTGACAGAGAGACAGAGACACAGAGAGACAGAGACACAGAGACAGAGAGACAGAGAAATAGAGACACAGAGAGACAGAGAGACAGAGAGTCAGAGAGACAGAGAGACAGAGAAACAGAGAGACAGAGAGACAGAGAGACAGAGAAACAGAGAGACAGAGAGACAGAGAGACAGAGAGACAGAGAGACAGAGAAACAGAGAGACAGAGAGACAGAGAGACAGAGAAAAAGAGAGACAGAGAAACAGAGAAACAGAGAGACAGAGAGACCGAGAGACAGAGAAACAGAGAGACAGAGAGACAGAGAGACAGAGAGACAGAGAAACAGAGAGACAGAGAGACAGAGACACAGAGAGACAGAGACAGAGAGACAGACAGAGTGACAGAGAGACAGAGAAACAGAGAAACAGAGAGACAGAGAGACAGAGAGACAGAGAAACAGAGAGACAGAGAGACAGAGAGACAGAGAAAGAGAGAGACAGAGAGACAGAGAGACAGAGAAACAGAGAGACAGAGAAACAGAGAGACAGAGAGACAGAGAAACAGAGAGACAGAGAGACAGAGAGAGACAGAGAGACAGAGAGACAGAGAGATAGAGAGACAGAGAAACAGAGAGACAGAGAGAGACAAAGAGACAAAGTGAAAGAGAGACAGAGAGAAAGAGACTCAGAGAGACTGAGAGACTGAGAGACAGAGAGACAGAGACACAGAGACACAGAGAGACAGAAAGACAGAGAGACAGAGAGACAGAGAGACAGAGACACAGAGAGACAGAGAGACAGAGAGACAGAGAGACAGAGAGACAGAGAGACAGAGAGACAGAGAGACAGTGAGACAGAGAGACAGAGAGACAGAGAAACAGAGACACAGAGAGACAGAGAGACAGAGAGACAGAGACACAGAGATACAGAGAGACAGAGAGACAGAAAGACAGAGAGATAGAGAGACAGAGACACAGAGAGACAGAGAGACAGAGAGACAGAGAGACAGAGAAACAGAGAGACAGAGACAGAGAGACAGAGAGACATAGATACAGAGAGACATAGAGACATAGAGACAGAGAGACATAGACAAAGAGAGACAGAGAGACAGAGAGACAGAGAAACAGAGAGACAGAGAGACAGAGAGACAGAGAAATAGAGAGACATAGAGACAGAGAGACATAGACAAAGAGAGACAGAGAGACAGAGAGAGACAAAGAGACAGAGAGACAGAGAGACAGAGAGACAGAGAAACAGAGAGACAGAGAGACAGAGACACAGAGAAACAGAGAGACAGAGAGAGACAAAGAGACAGAGTGACAGAGAGACAGAGAGACAGAGAGACAGAGAGACAGAGACACAGAGAGACAGAGAGACAGAGAAACAGAGTGACAGAGAGATAGAGAGACAGAGAGACAGAGAGACAGAGAGACATAGACATAGAGAGACAGAGAGACAGAGAGACAGAGAGAGACAGAGATACAGAGAGAGACAGAGAGACAGAAAGACAGAGAGATAGAGAGACAGAGAAACAGAGAGACAGAGAGAGACAAGGAAACAAAGTGACAGAGAGACAGAGAGACAGAGAAAGAGCGAGACAGAGAGACAGAGAGACAGAGAAATAGAGACACAGAGAGACAGAGAGACAGAGAGACAGAGAGACAGAGAAACAGAGAGACAGAGAGACAGAGAGACAGAGAAAGAGAGAGACAGAGAGACAGAGAGACAGAGAAACAGAGACAGAGAAACAGAGACACAGAGAG
>NC_138302.1:73261271-73263771 GCF_965601325.2 Salmo salar | reverse complement strand
CAGAGACACAGAGACACAGAGAGACAGAGAGACAGAGAGACAGAGACACAGAGAGACAGAGAAACAGAGAGACAGAGAGAGAGACAGAGAGACAGAGAAACAGAGAGACAGAGAGACAGAGAGACAGAGAGACAGAGAGACAGAGAACAGAGAGACAGAGAGACAGAGAGACAGAGAGACAGAGAGACAGAGAGACAGAGAAACAGAGAGACAGAGACAGAGAGACAGAGAGACAGAGATACAGAGAGACAGAGAGAAAGAGAGACAGAGAGACATAGAGAGACAGAGAGACAGAGAGACAGAGAGACAGAGAGACAGAGAGACAGAGAGACAGAGAGACAGAGAGACAGAGAGACAGAGAGAGCAGAGAGACAGAGAGACAGAGAGACAGAGAAACGAGAGAGATAGAGAGACAGAGAAACAGAGAGACAGAGAGAGACAAAGAGACAAAGTGACAGAGAGACAGAGAGACAGAGACACTGAGAGACAGACAGAGAGACAGAGAGACAGAGAAACAGAGAGACAGAGAGACAGAGAAACAGAGAGACAGAGATACAGAGAGATAGAGAAATAGAGAGACATAGAGACAGAGAGACATAGACAAAGAGAGACAGAGAGACAGAGAGAGACAAAGAGACAGAGAGACAGAGAGACAGAGAAACAGAGAGACAGAGAGAGACAAAGAGACAGAGTGACAGAGAGACAGAGAGACAGAGACACAGAGAGACAGACAGAGAGACAGAGAGACAGAGAAACAGAGAGACAGAGAGACAGAGAGACAGAGAAATAGAGAGACATAGAGACAGAGAGACATAGACAAAGAGAGACAGAGAGACAGAGAGAGACAAAGAGACAGAGAGACAGAGAGACACAGAGACAGAGAAACAGAGAGACAGAGAGAGACAAAGAGACAGAGTGACAGAGAGACAGAGAGACAGAGACACAGAGAGACAGACAGAGAGACAGAGAGACAGAGAAACAGAGAAACAGAGAGACAGAGAGATAGAGAGACAGAGAGACAGAGAGACAGAGAGACATAGACATAGAGAGACAGAGAGACAGAGAGACAGAGAGAGACAGAGAGACAGAGAGAGACAGAGAGACAGAGAGACAGAGAAACAGAGAGACAGAGAGACAGAGAGACAGAGAGACAGAGAAACAGAGAGACAGAGAGATAGAGAGACAGAGAGACAGAGAGACAGAGAGAGACAAAGAGACAGAGTGACAGAGAGACAGAGAGACAGAGAGACAGAGACACAGAGAGACAGAGAGACAGAGAAACAGAGAGACAGAGAGATAGAGAGACAGAGAGACAGAGAGACAGAGACATAGAGAGACAGAGAGACAGAGAGACAGAGAGACAGAGATACAGAGATACAGAGAGACAGAGAGACAGAAAGACAGAGAGATAGAGAGACAGAGAAACAGAGGGACAGAGAGAGACAAGGAGACAAAGTGACAGAGAGACAGAGAGACAGAGACACAGAGAGACAGACAGAGAGACAGAGAGACAGAGATACAGAGAGACAGAGAGACAGAGAGACAGAGACACAGAGAGACAGAGAGAGAGAGAGACAGAGAGACAGAGAGACAGAGAAACAGAGAGAGATAGAGAGACAGAGAAACAGAGAGACAGAGAGAGACAAAGAGACAAAGTGACAGAGAGACAGAGAGACAGAGACACTGAGAGACAGACAGAGAGACAGAGAGACAGAGAAACAGAGAGACAGAGAGACAAAGAAACAGAGAGACAGAGATACAGAGAGATAGAGAGACATAGATACAGAGAGACATAGAGAAATAGAGACAGAGAGACATAGACAAAGAGAGACAGAGAGACAGAGAGAGACAAAGAGACAGAGAGACAGAGAGACAGAGAGACAGAGAGACAGAGAGACAGAGAGAGAGAGACAGAGAGACAGAGAAATAGAGACACAGAGAGACAGAGAGACAGAGAGACAGAGAAACAGAGAGACAGAGAGAGAGAGAGACAGAGAGACAGAGAGACAGAGAAACAGAGAGAGATAGAGAGACAGAGAAACAGAGAGACAGAGAGAGACAAAGAGACAAAGTGACAGAGAGACAGAGAGACAGAGACACTGAGAGACAGACGAGAGACAGAGAGACAGAGAAACAGAGAGACAGAGAGACAGAGAAACAGAGAGACAGAGATACAGAGAGATAGAGAAATAGAGAGACATAGAGACAGAGAGACATAGACAAAGAGAGACAGAGAGACAGAGAGAGACAAAGAGACAGAGAGACAGAGAGACAGAGAAACAGAGAGACAGAGAGAGACAAAGAGACAGAGTGACAGAGAGACAGAGAGACAGAGACACAGAGAGACAGACAGAGAGACAGAGAGACAGAGAAACAGAGAGACAGAGAGACAGAGAGACAGAGAAATAGAGAGACATAGAGACAGAGAGACATAGACAAAGAGAGACAGAGAGACAGAGAGAGACAAAGAGACAGAGAGACAGAGAGACACAGAGACAGA
>NC_138302.1:73253771-73256271 GCF_965601325.2 Salmo salar | reverse complement strand
CACAGAGAGACAGACAGAGAGACAGAGAGACAGAGAGACAGAGAGACAGAGAAATAGAGAGACATAGAGACAGAGAGACATAGACAAAGAGAGACAGAGAGACAGAGAGAGACAAAGAGACAGAGAGACAGAGAGACACAGAGACAGAGAAACAGAGAGACAGAGAGAGACAAAGAGACAGAGTGATAGAGAGACAGAGACACAGAGAGACAGAGACACAGAGAGACAGACAGAGAGACAGAGAGACAGAGAAAAAGAGAAACAGAGAGACAGAGAGATAGAGAGACAGAGAGACAGAGAGACAGAGAGACATAGACATAGAGAGACAGAGAGACAGAGAGACAGAGAGAGACAGAGAGACAGAGAGAGACAGAGAGACAGAGAGACAGAGAAACAGAGAGACAGAGAGACAGAGAAACAGAGAGACAGAGAAACAGAGAGACAGAGAGATAGAGAGACAGAGAGACAGAGAGACAGAGAGAGACAAAGAGACAGAGTGACAGAGAGACAGAGAGACAGAGAGACAGAGACACAGAGAGACAGAGAGACAGAGAAACAGAGAGACAGAGAGATAGAGAGACAGAGAGACAGAGACATAGAGAGACAGAGAGACAGAGAGACAGAGAGACAGAGATACAGAGAGAGACAGAGAGACAGAAAGACAGAGAGATAGAGAGACAGAGAAACAGAGGGACAGAGAGAGACAAGGAGACAAAGTGACAGAGAGACAGAGAGACAGAGACACAGAGAGACAGACAGAGAGACAGAGAGACAGAGATACAGAGAGACAGAGAGACAGAGAGACATAGACATAGAGAGACAGAGAGACAGAGAGACAGAGAGAGACAGAGAGACAGAGAGAGACAAAGAGACAGAGGGACAGAGAGACAGAGAGACAGAGAGACAGAGGGACAGAGAGACAGAGACACAGAGAGACAGAGAGACAGAGAAACAGAGAGACAGAGAAACAGAGAGACAGAGAGACAGAGAGACAGAGAAACAGAGAGACAGAGAGAGACAAAGATACAGAGTGACAGAGAGACAGAGAGACAGAGACACAGAGAGACAGAGCGACAGAGAGACAGAGACACTGAGAGACAGAGAGACAGAGAGACAGAGAGACACAGAGACAGAGAAACAGAGAGACAGACAGAGACAAAGAGACAGAGTGACAGAGAGACAGAGAGACAGAGACACAGAGAGACAGAGAGACAGAGAGACAGAGAAATAGAGAGACATAGAGACAGAGAGACATAGACAAAGAGAGACAGAGTGACAGAGAGAGACAAAGAGACAGAGAGACAGAGAGACGCAGAGACAGAGAAACAGAGAGACAGACAGAGACACAGAGACAGAGTGACAGAGAGACAGAGAGACAGAGACACAGAGAGACAGACAGAGAGACAGAGAGACAGAGAAACAGAGAAACAGAGAGACAGAGAGATAGAGAGACAGAGAGACAGAGAGACAGAGAGACATAGACATAGAGAGACAGAGAGACAGAGAGACAGAGAGAGACAGAGAGACAGAGAGAGACAGAGAGACAGAGAGACAGAGAAACAGAGAGACAGAGAGACAGAGAGACAGAGAGACAGAGAAACAGAGAGACAGAGAGATAGAGAGACAGAGAGACAGAGAGACATAGACATAGAGAGACAGAGAGACAGAGAGACAGAGAGAGACAGAGAGACAGAGAGAGACAGAGAGACAGAGAGACAGAGAGATAGAGAGACAGAGACACAGAGAGACAGAGAGACAGAGACACTGAGAGACAGAGAGACAGAGAGACTGAGAGACTGAGAGAGAGAGACAGAGACACAGAGAGACTGAGAGACTGAGAGACAGAGAGACAGAGACACAGAGACACAGAGACACAGAGAGACAGAGAGACAGAGAAACAGAGAGACAGAGACACAGAGAGACAGAGAAACAGAGAGACAGAGAGAGAGACAGACAGACAAGAGAAACAGAGAGACAGAGAGACAGAGAAACAGAGAGACAGAGAGACAGAGAGACAGAGAGACAGAGAAACAGAGAGACAGAGAAACAGAGAGACAGAGAGACAGAGAGACAGAGAAACAGAGAGACAGAGAGAGACAAAGATACAGAGTGACAGAGAGACAGAGAGACAGAGACACAGAGAGACAGAGCGACAGAGAGACAGAGACACTGAGAGACAGAGAGACAGAGAGACTGAGAGACTGAGAGACAGAGAGACAGAGACACAGAGAGACAGAGAGACAGAGAGAAAGAGAAACAGAGAGACAGAGAGACAGAGAGACAGAGAAACTGAGAGATAGAGAGAGACAGAGAGACAGAGAGAGACAGAGAGACAGAGAGATAGAGAGACAGAGACACAGAGAGACAGAGAGACAGAGAGACAGAGACACTGAGAGACAGAGAGACAGAGAGACTGAGAGACTGAGAGACAGAGAGACGGAGACACAGAAAGACAGAGAGATAGAGAAACAGAGAGACAGAGAGAGAGAGAGACAGAGAG
>NC_138302.1:73213771-73248771 GCF_965601325.2 Salmo salar | reverse complement strand
ATAGAGAGACAGAGACACAGAGAGACAGAGAGACAGAGAGACAGAGACACTGAGAGACAGAGAGACAGAGAGACTGAGAGACTGAGAGACAGAGAGACGGAGACACAGAAAGACAGAGAGATAGAGAAACAGAGAGACAGAGAGAGAGAGAGACAGAGAGACAGAGAGAGACAAAGAGACAAAGTGACAGAGAGACAGAGAGACAGAGACACTGAGAGACAGACAGAGAGACAGAGAGACAGAGAAACAGAGAGACAGAGAGACAGAGAAACAGAGAGACAGAGATACAGAGAGATAGAGAAATAGAGAGACATAGAGACAGAGAGACATAGACAAAGAGAGACAGAGAGACAGAGAGAGACAAAGAGACAGAGAGACAGAGAGACAGAGAAACAGAGAGACAGAGAGAGACAGAGAGACAGAGAGAGACAGAGAGACAGAGAGATAGAGAGACAGAGACACAGAGAGACAGAGAGACAGAGAGACAGAGACACTGAGAGACAGAGAGACAGAGAGACTGAGAGACTGAGAGACAGAGAGACGGAGACACAGAAAGACAGAGAGATAGAGAAACAGAGAGATAGAGAGATAGAGAAACAGAGAGACAGAGAGACAGAGAAACAGAGAGACAGAGATACAGAGAGATAGAGAAATAGAGAGACATAGAGACAGAGAGACATAGACAAAGAGAGACAGAGAGACAGAGAGAGACAAAGAGACAGAGAGACAGAGAGACAGAGAAACAGAGAGACAGAGAGAGACAAAGAGACAGAGTGACAGAGAGACAGAGAGACAGAGGCACAGAGAGACAGAGAGACAGAGAAATAGAGAGACATAGAGACAGAGAGACATAGACAAAGAGAGACAGAGAGACAGAGAGAGACAAAGAGACAGAGAAACAGAGAGGCAGAGAGAGACAAAGAGACAGAGTGACAGAGAGACAGAGACACAGAGAGACAGAGACACAGAGAGACAGAGAGACAGAGAAAAAGAGAAACAGAGAGACAGAGAGATAGAGAGACAGAGAGACAGAGAGACAGAGAGACATAGACATAGAGAGACAGAGAGACAGAGAGACAGAGAGAGACAGAGAGACAGAGAGAGACAGAGAGACAGAGAGACAGAGAAACAGAGAGACAGAGAGACAGAGAAACAGAGAGACAGAGAAACAGAGAGACAGAGAGATAGAGAGACAGAGAGACAGAGAGACAGAGAGAGACAAAGAGACAGAGTGACAGAGAGACAGAGAGACAGAGAGACAGAGACACAGAGAGACAGAGAGACAGTGAGACAGAGAGAGACAGAGAGACAGAGAGAGACAGAGAGACAGAGAGACAGAGAGATAGAGAGACAGAGAAACAGAGAGACAGAGAGAGACAAAGAGACAAAGTGACAGAGAGACAGAGAGACAGAGAGACACAGAGACAGAGAAACAGAGAGGCAGAGAGAGACAAAGAGACAGAGTGACAGAGAGACAGAGACACAGAGAGACAGAGACACAGAGAGACAGAGAGACAGAGAAAAAGAGAAACAGAGAGACAGAGAGATAGAGAGACAGAGAGACAGAGAGACAGAGAGACATAGACATAGAGAGACAGAGAGACAGAGAGACAGAGAGAGACAGAGAGACAGAGAGAGACAGAGAGACAGAGAGACAGAGAAACAGAGAGACAGAGAGACAGAGAAACAGAGAGACAGAGAAACAGAGAGACAGAGAGATAGAGAGACAGAGAGACAGAGAGACAGAGAGAGACAAAGAGACAGAGTGACAGAGAGACAGAGAGACAGAGAGACAGAGACACAGAGAGACAGAGAGACAGAGAAACAGAGAGACAGAGAGATAGAGAGAGACAAAGAGACAGAGTGACAGAGAGACAGAGAGACAGAGAGACAGAGAGACAGAGAGAGACAGAGAGACAGAGAGAGACAGAGAGACAGAGAGACAGAGAAACAGAGAGACAGAGAGACAGAGAAACAGAGAGACAGAGAAACAGAGAGACAGAGAGATAGAGAGACAGAGAGACAGAGAGACAGAGAGAGACAAAGAGACAGAGTGACAGAGAGACAGAGAGAAAGAGAGACAGAGACACAGAGAGACAGAGAGACAGAGACATAGAGAGACAGAGAGACAGAGATACAGAGAGAGACAGAGAGACAGAAAGACAGAGAGATAGAGAGACAGAGAAACAGAGGGACAGAGAGAGACAAGGAGACAAAGTGACAGAGAGACAGAGAGACAGAGACACAGAGAGACAGACAGAGAGACAGAGAGACAGAGATACAGAGAGACAGAGAGACAGAGAGACATAGACATAGAGAGACAGAGAGACAGAGAGACAGAGAGAGACAGAGAGACAGAGAGAGACAAAGAGACAGAGGGACAGAGAGACAGAGAGGCAGAGAGACAGAGAGACAGAGAGACAGAGACACAGAGAGACAGAGAGACAGAGAAACAGAGAGACAGAGAAACAGAGAGACAGAGAGACAGAGAGACAGAGAAACAGAGAGACAGAGAGAGACAAAGATACAGAGTGACAGAGAGACAGAGAGACAGAGACACAGAGAGACAGAGCGACAGAGAGACAGAGACACTGAGAGACAGAGAGACAGAGAGACTGAGAGACTGAGAGACAGAGAGACAGAGACACAGAGAGACAGAGAGACAGAGAGACAGAGAAACAGAGAGACAGAGAGACAGAGAGACAGAGAAACAGAGAGACAGAGAGAGACAGAGAGACAGAGAGAGACAGAGAGACAGAGAGATAGAGAGACAGAGACACAGAGAGACAGAGAGACAGAGAGACAGAGACACTGAGAGACAGAGAGACAGAGAGACTGAGAGACTGAGAGACAGAGAGACGGAGACACAGAAAGACAGAGAGATAGAGAAACAGAGAGACAGAGAGAGAGAGAGACAGAGAGACAGAGAAACAGAGAGACAGAGAGAGACAAAGAGACAAAGTGACAGAGAGACAGAGAGACAGAGACACTGAGAGACAGACAGAGAGACAGAGAGACAGAGAAACAGAGAGACAGAGAGACAGAGAAACAGAGAGACAGAGATACAGAGAGATAGAGAAATAGAGAGACATAGAGACAGAGAGACATAGACAAAGAGAGACAGAGAGACAGAGAGAGACAAAGTGACAGAGAGACAGAGAGACAGAGAAACAGAGAGACAGAGAGAGACAAAGAGACAGAGTGACAGAGAGACAGAGAGACAGAGGCACAGAGAGACAGACAGAGAGACAGAGAGACAGAGAAACAGAGAGACAGAGAGACAGAGAGACAGAGAAATAGAGAGACATAGAGACAGAGAGACATAGACAAAGAGAGACAGAGAGACAGAGAGAGACAAAGAGACAGAGAGACAGAGAGACACAGAGACAGAGAAACAGAGAGACAGAGAGAGACAAAGAGACAGAGTGACAGAGAGACAGAGACACAGAGAGACAGAGACACAGAGAGACAGACAGAGAGACAGAGAGACAGAGAAAAAGAGAAACAGAGAGACAGAGAGATAGAGAGACAGAGAGACAGAGAGACAGAGAGACATAGACATAGAGAGACAGAGAGACAGAGAGACAGAGAGAGACAGAGAGACAGAGAGAGACAGAGAGACAGAGAGACAGAGAAACAGAGAGACAGAGAGACAGAGAAACAGAGAGACAGAGAAACAGAGAGACAGAGAGATAGAGAGACAGAGAGACAGAGAGACAGAGAGAGACAAAGAGACAGAGTGACAGAGAGACAGAGAGACAGAGAGACAGAGACACAGAGAGACAGAGAGACAGAGAAACAGAGAGACAGAGAGATAGAGAGACAGAGAGACAGAGACATAGAGAGACAGAGAGACAGAGAGACAGAGAGACAGAGATACAGAGAGAGACAGAGAGACAGAAAGACAGAGAGATAGAGAGACAGAGAAACAGAGGGACAGAGAGAGACAAGGAGACAAAGTGACAGAGAGACAGAGAGACAGAGACACAGAGAGACATAGACATAGAGAGACAGAGAGACAGAGAGACAGAGAGAGACAGAGAGACAGAGAGAGACAAAGAGACAGAGGGACAGAGAGACAGAGAGACAGAGAGACAGAGAGACAGAGAGACAGAGAGACAGAGAAACAGAGAGACAGAGAAACAGAGAGACAGAGAGACAGAGAGACAGAGAAACAGAGAGACAGAGAGAGACAAAGATACAGAGTGACAGAGAGACAGAGAGACAGAGACACAGAGAGACAGACCGACAGAGAGACAGAGACACTGAGAGACAGAGAGACAGAGAGACTGAGAGACTGAGAGACAGAGAGACAGAGACACAGAGAGACAGAGAGACAGAGAGACAGAGAAACAGAGAGACAGAGAGACAGAGAGACAGAGAAACAGAGAGACAGAGAGAGACAGAGAGACAGAGAGAGACAGAGAGACAGAGAGATAGAGAGACAGAGACACAGAGAGACAGAGAGACAGAGAGACAGAGACACTGAGAGACAGAGAGACAGAGAGACTGAGAGACTGAGAGACAGAGAGACGGAGACACAGAGAGACAGAGAGACAGAGAGACAGAGAGACAGAGAAACAGAGAGACAGAGAGACAGAGAAACAGAGAGACAGAGAGAGACAAAGAGACAGAGGGACAGAGAGACAGAGAGACAGAGAGACAGAGAGACAGAGACACAGAGAGACAGAGAGACAGAGAAACAGAGAGACAGCGAGATAGAGAGACAGAAAGACAGAGAGACAGAGACATAGAGAGACAGAGAGACAGAGAGACAGAGAGAGACAGAGATACAGAGAGAGACAGAGAGACAGAAAGACAGAGAGATAGAGAGACAGAGAAACAGAGAGACAGAGAGAGACAAGGAGACAAAGTGACAGAGAGACAGAGAGACAGAGACACAGAGAGACAGACAGAGAGACAGAGAGACAGAGATGCAGAGAGACAGAGAGATAGAGAGACAGAGAGACAGAGAGACAGAGAGACATAGACATAGAGAGACAGAGAGACAGAGAGACAGAGAGAGACAGAGAGACAGAGAGAGACAGAGAGACAGAGAGACAGAGAAACGGAGAGACAGAGAAACAGAGAGACAGAGAGAGAGAGACAGAGAGAGAGAGACAGAGAAACAGAGAGACAGAGAGACAGAGAAACAGAGAGACAGAGAGACAGAGAGACATAGACAAAGAGAGACAGAGAGACAGATAGAGACAAAGATACAGAGAGACAGAGAGACAGAGAGACAGAGAAACAGAGAGACAGAGAGAGACAAAGAGACAGAGTGACAGAGAGACAGAGAGACAGAGACACAGAGAGACAGACAGAGAGACAGAGAGACAGAGAAACAGAGAAACAGAGAGACAGAGAGATAGAGAGACAGAGAGACAGAGAGACAGAGAGACATAGACATAGAGAGACAGAGAGACAGAGAGACAGAGAGAGACAGAGAGACAGAGAGAGACAGAGAGACAGAGAGACAGAGAAACAGAGAGACAGAGAGACAGAGAGACAGAGAGACAGAGAAACAGAGAGACAGAGAGACAGAGAGACAGAGAAACAGAGAGACAGAGAGAGACAAAGATACAGAGTGACAGAGAGACAGAGAGACAGAGACACAGAGAGACAGAGCGACAGAGAGACAGAGACACTGAGAGACAGAGAGACAGAGAGACTGAGAGACTGAGAGACAGAGAGACAGAGACACAGAGAGACAGAGAGACAGAGAGAAAGAGAAACAGAGAGACAGAGAGACAGAGAGACAGAGAAACAGAGAGACAGAGAGAGACAGAGAGACAGAGAGAGACAGAGAGACAGAGAGATAGAGAGACAGAGACACAGAGAGACAGAGAGACAGAGAGACAGAGACACTGAGAGACAGAGAGACAGAGAGACTGAGAGACTGAGAGACAGAGAGACGGAGACACAGAAAGACAGAGAGATAGAGAAACAGAGAGACAGAGAGAGAGAGAGACAGAGAGACAGAGAAACAGAGAGACAGAGAGAGACAAAGAGACAAAGTGACAGAGAGACAGAGAGACAGAGACACTGAGAGACAGACAGAGAGACAGAGAGACAGAGAAACAGAGAGACAGAGAGACAGAGAAACAGAGAGACAGAGATACAGAGAGACAGAGAAATAGAGAGACATAGAGACAGAGAGACATAGACAAAGAGAGACAGAGAGACAGAGAGAGACAAAGAGACAGAGAGACAGAGAGACAGAGAAACAGAGAGACAGAGAGAGACAGAGAGACAGAGAGACAGAGAGACAGAGAGACAGAGAGCACAGAGAGACAGACAGAGAGACAGAGAGACAGAGAAACAGAGAGACAGAGAGACAGAGAGACAGAGAAATAGAGAGACATAGAGACAGAGAGACATAGACAAAGAGAGACAGAGAGACAGAGAGAGACAAAGAGACAGAGAGACAGAGAGACACAGAGACAGAGAAACAGAGAGACAGAGAGAGACAAAGAGACAGAGTGATAGAGAGACAGAGACACAGAGAGACAGAGACACAGAGAGACAGACAGAGAGACAGAGAGACAGAGAAAAGAGAAACAGAGAGACAGAGAGATAGAGAGACAGAGAGACAGAGAGACAGAGAGACATAGACATAGAGAGACAGAGAGACAGAGAGACAGAGAGAGACAGAGAGACAGAGAGAGACAGAGAGACAGAGAGACAGAGAAACAGAGAGACAGAGAGACAGAGAAACAGAGAGACAGAGAAACAGAGAGACAGAGAGATAGAGAGACAGAGAGACAGAGAGACAGAGAGAGACAAAGAGACAGAGTGACAGAGAGACAGAGAGACAGAGAGACAGAGACACAGAGAGACAGAGAGACAGAGAAACAGAGAGACAGAGAGATAGAGAGACAGAGAGACAGAGACATAGAGAGACAGAGAGACAGAGAGACAGAGAGACAGAGATACAGAGAGAGACAGAGAGACAGAAAGACAGAGAGATAGAGAGACAGAGAAACAGAGGGACAGAGAGAGACAAGGAGACAAAGTGACAGAGAGACAGAGAGACAGAGACACAGAGAGACAGACAGAGAGACAGAGAGACAGAGATACAGAGAGACAGAGAGACAGAGAGAGACAAAGAGACAGAGGGACAGAGAGACAGAGAGACAGAGAGACAGAGAGACAGAGAGACAGAGACACAGAGAGACAGAGAGACAGAGAAACAGAGAGACAGAGAAACAGAGAGACAGAGAGACAGAGAGACAGAGAAACAGAGAGACAGAGAGAGACAAAGATACAGAGTGACAGAGAGACAGAGAGACAGAGACACAGAGAGACAGAGCGACAGAGAGACAGAGACACTGAGAGACAGAGAGACAGAGAGACTGAGAGACTGAGAGACAGAGAGACAGAGACACAGAGAGACAGAGAGACAGAGAGAAAGAGAAACAGAGAGACAGAGAGACAGAGAGACAGAGAAACAGAGAGACAGAGAGAGACAGAGAGACAGAGAGAGACAGAGAGACAGAGAGATAGAGAGACAGAGACACAGAGAGACAGAGAGACAGAGAGACAGAGACACTGAGAGACAGAGAGACAGAGAGACTGAGAGACTGAGAGACAGAGAGACGGAGACACAGAAAGACAGAGAGATAGAGAACAGAGAGACAGAGAGACAGAGAGACAGAGAGACAGAGAAACAGAGAGACAAAGAGACAGAGACAGAGAGACAGAGACACAGAGAGACAGAGAGACAGAGAGACAGAGAAACAGAGAGACAGAGAGACAGAGAAACAGAGAGACAGAGAGACAGAGAGACAGAGAGACAGAGAGACAGAGAGACAGAGAGACAGAGAGATAGAGAGACAGAGAGACAGAGAGACAGAGAGACAGAGAGACAGAGAGAGACAGAGAGACAGAGAGACAGAGAGACAGAGAGACAGAGAGACAGAGAGACAGAGAGACAGAGAGACAGACAGAGAGACAGAGAGACAGAGAGACAGAGAACAGAGAGACAGAGAGACAGAGAGACAGAGAGAGACAGAGAGACAGAGAGACAGAGAGACAGAGAGACAGAGAAACAGAGACACAGAGACACAGAGAGACAGAGAGACAGAGAACAGAGAGACAGAGAAACAGAGAGATAGAGAGACAGAGAGACAGAGAGACAGAGAGACAGAGAGAATAGAGACAGAGAGACAGAGAGACAGAGAGACAAGACAGAGAGACAGAGAGACAGAGAGACAGAGAGAGACAGAGAGACAGAGAGAGACAGAGAGACAGAGAGACAGAGAGAAAGAGAGACAGAGAGACAGAGAGACAGAGAGAGACAGAGAGACAGAGAGACAGAGAGACAGAGAGACAGAGAGACAGAGAGACAGATAGACAGAGAGACAGAGAGACAGAGAGAGACAGAGAGACAGAGAGACAGAGAGACAGAGAGACAGAGAGACAGAGAGACAGAGAGACAGAGAAACAGAGAGACAGAGAGATAGAGAGACAGAGAGACAGAGAGACAGAGAGACAAGAGACAGAGTGACAGAGAGACAGAGAGACAGAGAGACAGAGACACAGAGAGACAGAGAGACAGAGAAACAGAGAGACAGAGAGATAGAGAGAGACAAAGAGACAGAGTGACAGAGAGACAGAGAGATAGAGAGACAGAGAGACAGAGAGACAGAGAAACAGAGAGACAGAGAGACAGAGAAACAGAGAGACAGAGAAACAGAGAGACAGAGAGATAGAGAGACAGAGAGACAGAGAGACAGAGAGAGACAAAGAGACAGAGTGACAGAGAGACAGAGAGACAGAGAGACAGAGACACAGAGAGACAGAGAGACAGAGACATAGAGAGACAGAGAGACAGAGATACAGAGAGAGACAGAGAGACAGAAAGACAGAGAGATAGAGAGACAGAGAAACAGAGGGACAGAGAGAGACAAGGAGACAAAGTGACAGAGAGACAGAGAGACAGAGACACAGAGAGACAGACAGAGAGACAGAGAGACAGAGATACAGAGAGACAGAGAGACAGAGAGACATAGACATAGAGAGACAGAGAGACAGAGAGACAGAGAGAGACAGAGAGACAGAGAGAGACAAATAGACAGAGGGACAGAGAGACAGAGAGGCAGAGAGACAGAGAGACAGAGAGACAGAGACACAGAGAGACAGAGAGACAGAGAAACAGAGAGACAGAGAAACAGAGAGACAGAGAGACAGAGAGACAGAGAAACAGAGAGACAGAGAGAGACAAAGATACAGAGTGACAGAGAGACAGAGAGACAGAGACACAGAGAGACAGAGCGACAGAGAGACAGAGACACTGAGAGACAGAGAGACAGAGAGACTGAGAGACTGAGAGACAGAGAGACAGAGACACAGAGAGACAGAGAGACAGAGAGACAGAGAAACAGAGAGACAGAGAGACAGAGAGACAGAGAAACAGAGAGACAGAGAGAGACAGAGAGACAGAGAGAGACAGAGAGACAGAGAGATAGAGAGACAGAGACACAGAGAGACAGAGAGACAGAGAGACAGAGACACTGAGAGACAGAGAGACAGAGAGACTGAGAG
Organism: Salmo salar; assembly: GCF_965601325.2. Classification (NCBI taxonomy): domain Eukaryota; kingdom Metazoa; phylum Chordata; class Actinopteri; order Salmoniformes; family Salmonidae; genus Salmo; species Salmo salar. The sequence continues at coordinate 73,239,225 of NC_138302.1, read as the reverse complement.
ACTGAGAGACAGAGAGACGGAGACACAGAAAGACAGAGAGATAGAGAAACAGAGAGACAGAGAGAGAGAGAGACAGAGAGACAGAGAAACAGAGAGACAGAGAGAGACAAAGAGACAAAGTGAGAGAGAGACAGAGAGACAGAGACACTGAGAGACAGACAGAGAGACAGAGAGACAAAGTGACAGAGAGACAGAGAGACAGAGACACTGAGAGAGAGACAAAGAGACAGAGAGACAGAGAGACACAGAGACAGATAAACAGAGAGACAGAGAGAGACAAAGAGACAGAGTGATAGAGAGACAGAGACACAGAGAGACAGAGACACAGAGAGACAGACAGAGAGACAGAGAGACAGAGAAAAAGAGAAACAGAGAGACAGAGAGATAGAGAGACAGAGAGACAGAGAGACAGAGAGACATAGACATAGAGAGACAGAGAGACAGAGAGACAGAGAGAGACAGAGAGACAGAGAGAGACAGAGAGACAGAGAGACAGAGAAACAGAGAGACAGAGAGACAGAGAAACAGAGAGACAGAGAAACAGAGAGACAGAGAGATAGAGAGACAGAGAGACAGAGAGACAGAGAGAGACAAAGAGACAGAGTGACAGAGAGATAGAGAGACAGAGAGACAGAGACACAGAGAGACAGAGAGACAGAGAAACAGAGAGACAGAGAGATAGAGAGACAGAGAGACAGAGACATAGAGAGACAGAGAGACAGAGAGACAGAGAGACAGAGATACAGAGAGAGACAGAGAGACAGAAAGACAGAGAGATAGAGAGACAGAGAAACAGAGGGACAGAGAGAGACAAGGAGACAAAGTGACAGAGAGACAGAGAGACAGAGACACAGAGAGACAGACAGAGAGACAGAGAGACAGAGATACAGAGAGACAGAGAGACAGAGAGAGACAAAGAGACAGAGGGACAGAGAGACAGAGAGACAGAGAGACAGAGAGACAGAGAGACAGAGACACAGAGAGACAGAGAGACAGAGAAACAGAGAGACAGAGAAACAGAGAGACAGAGAGACAGAGAGACAGAGAAACAGAGAGACAGAGAGAGACAAAGATACAGAGTGACAGAGAGACAGAGAGACAGAGACACAGAGAGACAGAGCGACAGAGAGACAGAGACACTGAGAGACAGAGAGACAGAGAGACTGAGAGACTGAGAGACAGAGAGACAGAGACACAGAGAGACAGAGAGACAGAGAGAAAGAGAAACAGAGAGACAGAGAGACAGAGAGACAGAGAAACATAGAGACAGAGAGAGACAGAGAGACAGAGAGAGACAGAGAGACAGAGAGATAGAGAGACAGAGACACAGAGAGACAGAGAGACAGAGAGACAGAGACACTGAGAGACAGAGAGACAGAGAGACTGAGAGACTGAGAGACAGAGAGACGGAGACACAGAAAGACAGAGAGATAGAGAAACAGAGAGACAGAGAGAGAGAGAGACAGAGAGACAGAGAGAGACAAAGAGACAAAGTGACAGAGAGACAGAGAGACAGAGACACTGAGAGACAGACAGAGAGACAGAGAGACAGAGAAACAGAGAGACAGAGAGACAGAGAAACAGAGAGACAGAGAAACAGAGAGACAGAGAGATAGAGAGACAGAGAGAGACAAAGAGACAGAGTGATAGAGAGACAGAGACACAGAGAGACAGAGACACAGAGAGACAGACAGAGAGACAGAGAGACAGAGAAAAAGAGAAACAGAGAGACAGAGAGATAGAGAGACAGAGAGACAGAGAGACAGAGAGACATAGACATAGAGAGACAGAGAGACAGAGAGACAGAGAGACAGAGAAATAGAGAGACATAGAGACAGAGAGACATAGACAAAGAGAGACAGAGAGACAGAGAGAGACAAAGAGACAGAGAGACAGAGAGACACAGAGACAGAGAAACAGAGAGACAGAGAGAGACAAAGAGACAGAGTGATAGAGAGACAGAGACACAGAGAGACAGAGACACAGAGAGACAGACAGAGAGACAGAGAGACAGAGAAAAAGAGAAACAGAGAGACAGAGAGATAGAGAGACAGAGAGACAGAGAGACAGAGAGACATAGACATAGAGAGACAGAGAGACAGAGAGACAGAGAGAGACAGAGAGACAGAGAGAGACAGAGAGACAGAGAGACAGAGAAACAGAGAGACAGAGAGACAGAGAAACAGAGAGACAGAGAAACAGAGAGACAGAGAGATAGAGAGACAGAGAGACAGAGAGACAGAGAGAGACAAAGAGACAGAGTGACAGAGAGACAGAGAGACAGAGAGACAGAGACACAGAGAGACAGAGAGACAGAGAAACAGAGAGACAGAGAGATAGAGAGACAGAGAGACAGAGACATAGAGAGACAGAGAGACAGAGAGACAGAGAGACAGAGATACAGAGAGAGACAGAGAGACAGAAAGACAGAGAGATAGAGAGACAGAGAAACAGAGGGACAGAGAGAGACAAGGAGACAAAGTGACAGAGAGACAGAGAGACAGAGACACAGAGAGACAGACAGAGAGACAGAGAGACAGAGATACAGAGAGACAGAGAGACAGAGAGAGACAAAGAGACAGAGGGACAGAGAGACAGAGAGACAGAGAGACAGAGAGACAGAGAGACAGAGACACAGAGAGACAGAGAGACAGAGAAACAGAGAGACAGAGAAACAGAGAGACAGAGAGACAGAGAGACAGAGAAACAGAGAGACAGAGAGAGACAAAGATACAGAGTGACAGAGAGACAGAGAGACAGAGACACAGAGAGACAGAGCGACAGAGAGACAGAGACACTGAGAGACAGAGAGACAGAGAGACTGAGAGACTGAGAGACAGAGAGACAGAGACACAGAGAGACAGAGAGACAGAGAGAAAGAGAAACAGAGAGACAGAGAGACAGAGAGACAGAGAAACAGAGAGACAGAGAGAGACAGAGAGACAGAGAGAGACAGAGAGACAGAGAGATAGAGAGACAGAGACACAGAGAGACAGAGAGACAGAGAGACAGAGACACTGAGAGACAGATAGACAGAGAGACTGAGAGACTGAGAGACAGAGAGACGGAGACACAGAAAGACAGAGAGATAGAGAAACAGAGAGACAGAGAGAGAGAGAGACAGAGAGACAGAGAGAGACAAAGAGACAAAGTGACAGAGAGACAGAGAGACAGAGACACTGAGAGACAGACAGAGAGACAGAGAGACAGAGAAACAGAGAGACAGAGAGACAGAGAAACAGAGAGACAGAGAAACAGAGAGACAGAGAGATAGAGAGACAGAGAGACAGAGAGACAGAGAGAGACAAAGAGACAGATTGACAGAGAGACAGAGAGACAGAGAGACAGAGACACAGAGAGACAGAGACACAGAGAGACAGAGAGACAGAGAAAAAGAGAAACAGAGAGAAAGAGAGATAGAGAGACAGAGAGACAGAGAGACAGAGAGACATAGACATAGAGAGAAAGAGAGACAGAGAGACAGAGAGAGACAGAGAAACAGAGAGAGACAGAGAGACAGAGAGACAGAGAAACAGAGAGACAGAGAGACAGAGAAACAGAGAGACAGAGAAACAGAGAGACAGAGAGATAGAGAGACAGAGAGACAGAGAGACAGATAGAGACAAAGAGACAGAGTGACAGAGAGACAGAGAGACAGAGAGACAGAGACACAGAGAGACAGAGAGACAGAGAAACAGAGAGACAGAGAGATAGAGAGAGACAAAGAGACAGAGTGACAGAGAGACAGAGAGATAGAGAGACAGAGAGACAGAGAGACAGAGAGAGACAGAGAGACAGAGAGAGACAGAGAGACAGAGAGACAGAGAAACAGAGAGACAGAGAGACAGAGAAACAGAGAGACAGAGAAACAGAGAGACAGAGAGATAGAGAGACAGAGAGACAGAGAGACAGAGAGAGACAAAGAGACAGAGTGACAGAGAGACAGAGAGACAGAGAGACAGAGACACAGAGAGACAGAGAGACAGAGACATAGAGAGACAGAGAGACAGAGATACAGAGAGAGACAGAGAGACAGAAAGACAGAGAGATAGAGAGACAGAGAAACAGAGGGACAGAGAGAGACAAGGAGACAAAGTGACAGAGAGACAGAGAGACAGAGACACAGAGAGACAGACAGAGAGACAGAGAGACAGAGATACAGAGAGACAGAGAGACAGAGAGACATAGACATAGAGAGACAGAGAGACAGAGAGACAGAGAGAGACATAGAGACAGAGAGAGACAAATAGACAGAGGGACAGAGAGACAGAGAGGCAGAGAGACAGAGAGACAGAGAGACAGAGACACAGAGAGACAGAGAGACAGAGAAACAGAGAGACAGAGAAACAGAGAGACAGAGAGACAGAGAGACAGAGAAACAGAGAGACAGAGAGAGACAAAGATACAGAGTGACAGAGAGACAGAGAGACAGAGACACAGAGAGACAGAGCGACAGAGAGACAGAGACACTGAGAGACAGAGAGACAGAGAGACTGAGAGACTGAGAGACAGAGAGACAGAGACACAGAGAGACAGAGAGACAGAGAGACAGAGAAACAGAGAGACAGAGAGACAGAGAGACAGAGAAACAGAGAGACAGAGAGAGACAGAGAGACAGAGAGAGACAGAGAGACAGAGAGATAGAGAGACAGAGACACAGAGAGACAGAGAGACAGAGAGACAGAGACACTGAGAGACAGACAGAGAGACAGAGAGACAGAGAAACAGAGAGACAGAGAGACAGAGAAACAGAGAGACAGAGAAACAGAGAGACAGAGAGATAGAGAGACAGAGAGACAGAGAGACAGAGAGAGACAAAGAGACAGATTGACAGAGAGACAGAGAGACAGAGAGACAGAGACACAGAGAGACAGAGACACAGAGAGACAGAGAGACAGAGAAAAAGAGAAACAGAGAGAAAGAGAGATAGAGAGACAGAGAGACAGAGAGACAGAGAGACATAGACATAGAGAGAAAGAGAGACAGAGAGACAGAGAGAGACAGAGAAACAGAGAGAGACAGAGAGACAGAGAGACAGAGAAACAGAGAGACAGAGAGACAGAGAAACAGAGAGACAGAGAAACAGAGAGACAGAGAGATAGAGAGACAGAGAGACAGAGAGACAGATAGAGACAAAGAGACAGAGTGACAGAGAGACAGAGAGACAGAGAGACAGAGACACAGAGAGACAGAGAGACAGAGAAACAGAGAGACAGAGAGATAGAGAGAGACAAAGAGACAGAGTGACAGAGAGACAGAGAGATAGAGAGACAGAGAGACAGAGAGACAGAGAGAGACAGAGAGACAGAGAGAGACAGAGAGACAGAGAGACAGAGAAACAGAGAGACAGAGAGACAGAGAAACAGAGAGACAGAGAAACAGAGAGACAGAGAGATAGAGAGACAGAGAGACAGAGAGACAGAGAGAGACAAAGAGACAGAGTGACAGAGAGACAGAGAGACAGAGAGACAGAGACACAGAGAGACAGAGAGACAGAGACATAGAGAGACAGAGAGACAGAGATACAGAGAGAGACAGAGAGACAGAAAGACAGAGAGATAGAGAGACAGAGAAACAGAGGGACAGAGAGAGACAAGGAGACAAAGTGACAGAGAGACAGAGAGACAGAGACACAGAGAGACAGACAGAGAGACAGAGAGACAGAGATACAGAGAGACAGAGAGACAGAGAGACATAGACATAGAGAGACAGAGAGACAGAGAGACAGAGAGAGACATAGAGACAGAGAGAGACAAATAGACAGAGGGACAGAGAGACAGAGAGGCAGAGAGACAGAGAGACAGAGAGACAGAGACACAGAGAGACAGAGAGACAGAGAAACAGAGAGACAGAGAAACAGAGAGACAGAGAGACAGAGAGACAGAGAAACAGAGAGACAGAGAGAGACAAAGATACAGAGTGACAGAGAGACAGAGAGACAGAGACACAGAGAGACAGAGCGACAGAGAGACAGAGACACTGAGAGACAGAGAGACAGAGAGACTGAGAGACTGAGAGACAGAGAGACAGAGACACAGAGAGACAGAGAGACAGAGAGACAGAGAAACAGAGAGACAGAGAGACAGAGAGACAGAGAAACAGAGAGACAGAGAGAGACAGAGAGACAGAGAGAGACAGAGAGACAGAGAGATAGAGAGACAGAGACACAGAGAGACAGAGAGACAGAGAGACAGAGACACTGAGAGACAGAGAGACAGAGAGACTGAGAGACTGAGAGACAGAGAGACGGAGACACAGAAAGACAGAGAGATAGAGAAACAGAGAGACAGATAGAGAGAGAGACAGAGAGACAGAGAAACAGAGAGACAGAGAGAGACAAAGAGACAAAGTGACAGAGAGACAGAGAGACAGAGACACTGAGAGACAGACAGAGAGACAGAGAGACAGAGAAACAGAGAGACAGAGAGACAGAGAAACAGAGAGACAGAGATACAGAGAGATAGAGAAATAGAGAGACATAGAGACAGAGAGACATAGACAAAGAGAGACAGAGAGACAGAGAGAGACAAAGTGACAGAGAGACAGAGAGACAGAGAAACAGAGAGACAGAGAGAGACAAAGAGACAGAGTGACAGAGAGACAGAGAGACAGAGGCACAGAGAGACAGACAGAGAGACAGAGAGACAGAGAAACAGAGAGACAGAGAGACAGAGAGACAGAGAAATAGAGAGACATAGAGACAGAGAGACATAGACAAAGAGAGACAGAGAGACAGAGAGAGACAAAGAGACAGAGAGACAGAGAGACACAGAGACAGAGAAACAGAGAGACAGAGAGAGACAAAGAGACAGAGTGACAGAGAGACAGAGACACAGAGAGACAGAGACACAGAGAGACAGACAGAGAGACAGAGAGACAGAGAAAAAGAGAAACAGAGAGACAGAGAGATAGAGAGACAGAGAGACAGAGAGACAGAGAGACATAGACATAGAGAGACAGAGAGACAGAGAGACAGAGAGAGACAGAGAGACAGAGAGAGACAGAGAGACAGAGAGACAGAGAAACAGAGAGACAGAGAGACAGAGAAACAGAGAGACAGAGAAACAGAGAGACAGAGAGATAGAGAGACAGAGAGACAGAGAGACAGAGAGAGACAAAGAGACAGAGTGACAGAGAGACAGAGAGACAGAGAGACAGAGACACAGAGAGACAGAGAGACAGAGAAACAGAGAGACAGAGAGATAGAGAGACAGAGAGACAGAGACATAGAGAGACAGAGAGACAGAGAGACAGAGAGACAGAGATACAGAGAGAGACAGAGAGACAGAAAGACAGAGAGATAGAGAGACAGAGAAACAGAGGGACAGAGAGAGACAAGGAGACAAAGTGACAGAGAGACAGAGAGACAGAGACACAGAGAGACAGACAGAGAGACAGAGAGACAGAGATACAGAGAGACAGAGAGACAGAGAGACATAGACATAGAGAGACAGAGAGACAGAGAGACAGAGAGAGACAGAGAGACAGAGAGAGACAAAGAGACAGAGGGACAGAGAGACAGAGAGACAGAGAGACAGAGAGACAAAGAGACAGAGAGACAGAGAGACAGAGAAACAGAGAGACAGAGAAACAGAGAGACAGAGAGACAGAGAGACAGAGAAACAGAGAGACAGAGAGAGACAAAGATACAGAGTGACAGAGAGACAGAGAGACAGAGACACAGAGAGACAGACCGACAGAGAGACAGAGACACTGAGAGACAGAGAGACAGAGAGACTGAGAGACTGAGAGACAGAGAGACAGAGACACAGAGAGACAGAGAGACAGAGAGACAGAGAAACAGAGAGACAGAGAGACAGAGAGACAGAGAAACAGAGAGACAGAGAGAGACAGAGAGACAGAGAGAGACAGAGAGACAGAGAGATAGAGAGACAGAGACACAGAGAGACAGAGAGACAGAGAGAGACAAAGAGACAGAGGGACAGAGAGACAGAGAGACAGAGAGACAGAGAGACAGAGAGACAGAGACACAGAGAGACAGAGAGACAGAGAAACAGAGAGACAGAGAAACAGAGAGACAGAGAGACAGAGAGACAGAGAAACAGAGAGACAGAGAGAGACAAAGATACAGAGTGACAGAGAGACAGAGAGACAGAGACACAGAGAGACAGAGCGACAGAGAGACAGAGACACTGAGAGACAGAGAGACAGAGAGACTGAGAGACTGAGAGACAGAGAGACAGAGACACAGAGAGACAGAGAGACAGAGAGAAAGAGAAACAGAGAGACAGAGAGACAGAGAGACAGAGAAACAGAGAGAGACAGAGAGACAGAGAGAGACAGAGAGACAGAGAGATAGAGAGACAGAGACACAGAGAGACAGAGAGACAGAGAGACAGAGACACTGAGAGACAGATAGACAGAGAGACTGAGAGACTGAGAGACAGAGAGACGGAGACACAGAAAGACAGAGAGATAGAGAAACAGAGAGACAGAGAGAGAGAGAGACAGAGAGACAGAGAGAGACAAAGAGACAAAGTGACAGAGAGACAGAGAGACAGAGACACTGAGAGACAGACAGAGAGACAGAGAGACAGAGAAACAGAGAGACAGAGAGACAGAGAAACAGAGAGACAGAGAAACAGAGAGACAGAGAGATAGAGAGACAGAGAGACAGAGAGACAGAGAGAGACAAAGAGACAGAGTGACAGAGAGACAGAGAGACAGAGAGACAGAGACACAGAGAGACAGAGACACAGAGAGACAGAGAGACAGAGAGACAGAGAAACAGAGAGACAGAGAGATAGAGAGACAGAGAGACAGAGAGACAGAGAGACATAGACATAGAGAGAAAGAGAGACAGAGAGAGACAGAGAGACAGAGAGACAGAGAAACAGAGAGACAGAGAGACAGAGAAACAGAGAGACAGAGAAACAGAGAGACAGAGAGATAGAGAGACAGAGAGACAGAGAGACAGATAGAGACAAAGAGACAGAGTGACAGAGAGACAGAGAGACAGAGAGACAGAGACACAGAGAGACAGAGAGACAGAGAAACAGAGAGACAGAGAGATAGAGAGAGACAAAGAGACAGAGTGACAGAGAGACAGAGAGATAGAGAGACAGAGAGACAGAGAGACAGAGAGAGACAGAGAGACAGAGAGAGACAGAGAGACAGAGAGACAGAGAAACAGAGAGACAGAGAGACAGAGAAACAGAGAGACAGAGAAACAGAGAGACAGAGAGATAGAGAGACAGAGAGACAGAGAGACAGAGAGAGACAAAGAGACAGAGTGACAGAGAGACAGAGAGACAGAGAGACAGAGACACAGAGAGACAGAGAGACAGAGACATAGAGAGACAGAGAGACAGAGATACAGAGAGAGACAGAGAGACAGAAAGACAGAGAGATAGAGAGACAGAGAAACAGAGGGACAGAGAGAGACAAGGAGACAAAGTGACAGAGAGACAGAGAGACAGAGACACAGAGAGACAGACAGAGAGACAGAGAGACAGAGATACAGAGAGACAGAGAGACAGAGAGACATAGACATAGAGAGACAGAGAGACAGAGAGACAGAGAGAGACAGAGAGACAGAGAGAGACAAATAGACAGAGGGACAGAGAGACAGAGAGGCAGAGAGACAGAGAGACAGAGAGACAGAGACACAGAGAGACAGAGAGACAGAGAAACAGAGAGACAGAGAAACAGAGAGACAGAGAGACAGAGAGACAGAGAAACAGAGAGACAGAGAGAGACAAAGATACAGAGTGACAGAGAGACAGAGAGACAGAGACACAGAGAGACAGAGCGACAGAGAGACAGAGACACTGAGAGACAGAGAGACAGAGAGACTGAGAGACTGAGAGACAGAGAGACAGAGACACAGAGAGACAGAGAGACAGAGAGACAGAGAAACAGAGAGACAGAGAGACAGAGAGACAGAGAAACAGAGAGACAGAGAGAGACAGAGAGACAGAGAGAGACAGAGAGACAGAGAGATAGAGAGACAGAGACACAGAGAGACAGAGAGACAGAGAGACAGAGACACTGAGAGACAGAGAGACAGAGAGACTGAGAGACTGAGAGACAGAGAGACGGAGACACAGAAAGACAGAGAGATAGAGAAACAGAGAGACAGAGAGAGAGAGAGACAGAGAGACAGAGAAACAGAGAGACAGAGAGAGACAAAGAGACAAAGTGACAGAGAGACAGAGAGACAGAGACACTGAGAGACAGACAGAGAGACAGAGAGACAGAGAAACAGAGAGACAGAGAGACAGAGAAACAGAGAGACAGAGATACAGAGAGATAGAGAAATAGAGAGACATAGAGACAGAGAGACATAGACAAAGAGAGACAGAGAGACAGAGAGAGACAAAGTGACAGAGAGACAGAGAGACAGAGAAACAGAGAGACAGAGAGAGACAAAGAGACAGAGTGACAGAGAGACAGAGAGACAGAGGCACAGAGAGACAGACAGAGAGACAGAGAGACAGAGAAACAGAGAGACAGAGAGACAGAGAAATAGAGAGACATAGAGACAGAGAGACATAGACAAAGAGAGACAGAGAGACAGAGAGAGACAAAGAGACAGAGAGACAGAGAGACACAGAGACAGAGAAACAGAGAGACAGAGAGAGACAAAGAGACAGAGTGACAGAGAGACAGAGACACAGAGAGACAGAGACACAGAGAGACAGACAGAGAGACAGAGAGACAGAGAAAAAGAGAAACAGAGAGACAGAGAGATAGAGAGACAGAGAGACAGAGAGACAGAGAGACATAGACATAGAGAGACAGAGAGACAGAGAGACAGAGAGAGACAGAGAGACAGAGAGAGACAGAGAGACAGAGAGACAGAGAAACAGAGAGACAGAGAGACAGAGAAACAGAGAGACAGAGAAACAGAGAGACAGAGAGATAGAGAGACAGAGAGACAGAGAGACAGAGAGAGACAAAGAGACAGAGTGACAGAGAGACAGAGAGACAGAGAGACAGAGACACAGAGAGACAGAGAGACAGAGAAACAGAGAGACAGAGAGATAGAGAGACAGAGAGACAGAGACATAGAGAGACAGAGAGACAGAGAGACAGAGAGACAGAGATACAGAGAGAGACAGAGAGACAGAAAGACAGAGAGATAGAGAGACAGAGAAACAGAGGGACAGAGAGAGACAAGGAGACAAAGTGACAGAGAGACAGAGAGACAGAGACACAGAGAGACAGACAGAGAGACAGAGAGACAGAGATACAGAGAGACAGAGAGACAGAGAGACATAGACATAGAGAGACAGAGAGACAGAGAGACAGAGAGAGACAGAGAGACAGAGAGAGACAAAGAGACAGAGGGACAGAGAGACAGAGAGACAGAGAGACAGAGAGACAAAGAGACAGAGAGACAGAGAGACAGAGAAACAGAGAGACAGAGAAACAGAGAGACAGAGAGACAGAGAGACAGAGAAACAGAGAGACAGAGAGAGACAAAGATACAGAGTGACAGAGAGACAGAGAGACAGAGACACAGAGAGACAGACCGACAGAGAGACAGAGACACTGAGAGACAGAGAGACAGAGAGACTGAGAGACTGAGAGACAGAGAGACAGAGACACAGAGAGACAGAGAGACAGAGAGACAGAGAAACAGAGAGACAGAGAGACAGAGAGACAGAGAAACAGAGAGACAGAGAGAGACAGAGAGACAGAGAGAGACAGAGAGACAGAGAGATAGAGAGACAGAGACACAGAGAGACAGAGAGACAGAGAGACAGAGACACTGAGAGACAGAGAGACAGAGAGACTGAGAGACTGAGAGACAGAGAGACGGAGACACAGAGAGACAGAGAGACAGAGAGACAGAGAGACAGAGAAACAGAGAGACAGAGAGACAGAGAAACAGAGAGACAGAGAGAGACAAAGAGACAGAGGGAAAGAGAGACAGAGAGACAGAGAGACAGAGAGACAGAGACACAGAGAGACAGAGAGACAGAGAAACAGAGAGACAGCGAGATAGAGAGACAGAAAGACAGAGAGACAGAGACATAGAGAGACAGAGAGACAGAGAGACAGAGAGAGACAGAGATACAGAGAGAGACAGAGAGACAGAAAGACAGAGAGATAGAGAGACAGAGAAACAGAGAGACAGAGAGAGACAAGGAGACAAAGTGACAGAGAGACAGAGAGACAGAGACACAGAGAGACAGACAGAGAGACAGAGAGACAGAGATGCAGAGAGACAGAGAGATAGAGAGACAGAGAGACAGAGAGACAGAGAGACATAGACATAGAGAGACAGAGAGACATAGACATAGAGAGACAGAGAGACAGAGAGACAGAGAGAGACAGAGAGACAGAGAGAGACAGAGAGACAGAGAGACAGAGAAACAGAGAGACAGAGAGACAGAGAAACAGAGAGACAGAGAAACAGAGAGACAGAGAGATAGAGAGACAGAGAGACAGAGAGACAGAGAGAGACAAAGAGACAGAGTGACAGAGAGACAGAGAGACAGAGAGACAGAGACACAGAGAGACAGAGAGACAGAGAAACAGAGAGACAGAGAGATAGAGAGACAGAGAGACAGAGACATAGAGAGACAGAGAGACAGAGAGACAGAGAGACAGAGATACAGAGAGAGACAGAGAGACAGAAAGACAGAGAGATAGAGAGACAGAGAAACAGAGGGACAGAGAGAGACAAGGAGACAAAGTGACAGAGAGACAGAGAGACAGAGACACAGAGAGACAGACAGAGAGACAGAGAGACAGAGATACAGAGAGACAGAGAGACAGAGAGAGACAAAGAGACAGAGGGACAGAGAGACAGAGAGACAGAGAGACAGAGAGACAGAGAGACAGAGACACAGAGAGACAGAGAGACAGAGAAACAGAGAGACAGAGAAACAGAGAGACAGAGAGACAGAGAGACAGAGAAACAGAGAGACAGAGAGAGACAAAGATACAGAGTGACAGAGAGACAGAGAGACAGAGACACAGAGAGACAGAGCGACAGAGAGACAGAGACACTGAGAGACAGAGAGACAGAGAGACTGAGAGACTGAGAGACAGAGAGACAGAGACACAGAGAGACAGAGAGACAGAGAGAAAGAGAAACAGAGAGACAGAGAGACAGAGAGACAGAGAAACAGAGAGACAGAGAGAGACAGAGAGACAGAGAGAGACAGAGAGACAGAGAGATAGAGAGACAGAGACACAGAGAGACAGAGAGACAGAGAGACAGAGACACTGAGAGACAGAGAGACAGAGAGACTGAGAGACTGAGAGACAGAGAGACGGAGACACAGAAAGACAGAGAGATAGAGAAACAGAGAGACAGAGAGAGAGAGAGACAGAGAGACAGAGAGAGACAAAGAGACAAAGTGACAGAGAGACAGAGAGACAGAGACACTGAGAGACAGACAGAGAGACAGAGAGACAGAGAAACAGAGAGACAGAGAGACAGAGAAACAGAGAGACAGAGAAACAGAGAGACAGAGAGATAGAGAGACAGAGAGAGACAAAGAGACAGAGTGATAGAGAGACAGAGACACAGAGAGACAGAGACACAGAGAGACAGACAGAGAGACAGAGAGACAGAGAAAAAGAGAAACAGAGAGACAGAGAGATAGAGAGACAGAGAGACAGAGAGACAGAGAGACATAGACATAGAGAGACAGAGAGACAGAGAGACAGAGAAATAGAGAGACATAGAGACAGAGAGACATAGACAAAGAGAGACAGAGAGACAGAGAGAGACAAAGAGACAGAGAGACAGAGAGACACAGAGACAGAGAAACAGAGAGACAGAGAGAGACAAAGAGACAGAGTGATAGAGAGACAGAGACACAGAGAGACAGAGACACAGAGAGACAGACAGAGAGACAGAGAGACAGAGAAAAAGAGAAACAGAGAGACAGAGAGATAGAGAGACAGAGAGACAGAGAGACAGAGAGACATAGACATAGAGAGACAGAGAGACAGAGAGACAGAGAGAGACAGAGAGACAGAGAGAGACAGAGAGACAGAGAGACAGAGAGACAGAGACACAGAGAGACAGAGAGACAGAGAAACAGAGAGACAGAGAGATAGAGAGACAGAGAGACAGAGACATAGAGAGACAGAGAGACAGAGAGACAGAGAGACAGAGATACAGAGAGAGACAGAGAGACAGAAAGACAGAGAGATAGAGAGACAGAGAAACAGAGGGACAGAGAGAGACAAGGAGACAAAGTGACAGAGAGACAGAGAGACAGAGACACAGAGAGACAGACAGAGAGACAGAGAGACAGAGATACAGAGAGACAGAGAGACAGAGAGAGACAAAGAGACAGAGGGACAGAGAGACAGAGAGACAGAGAGACAGAGAGACAGAGAGACAGAGACACAGAGAGACAGAGAGACAGAGAAACAGAGAGACAGAGAAACAGAGAGACAGAGAGACAGAGAGACAGAGAAACAGAGAGACAGAGAGAGACAAAGATACAGAGTGACAGAGAGACAGAGAGACAGAGACACAGAGAGACAGAGCGACAGAGAGACAGAGACACTGAGAGACAGAGAGACAGAGAGACTGAGAGACTGAGAGACAGAGAGACAGAGACACAGAGAGACAGAGAGACAGAGAGAAAGAGAAACAGAGAGACAGAGAGACAGAGAGACAGAGAAACAGAGAGACAGAGAGAGACAGAGAGACAGAGAGAGACAGAGAGACAGAGAGATAGAGAGACAGAGACACAGAGAGACAGAGAGACAGAGAGACAGAGACACTGAGAGACAGAGAGACAGAGAGACTGAGAGACTGAGAGACAGAGAGACGGAGACACAGAAAGACAGAGAGATAGAGAAACAGAGAGACAGAGAGAGAGAGAGAGAGAGACAGAGAGACAGAGAGAGACAAAGAGACAAAGTGACAGAGAGACAGAGAGACAGAGACACTGAGAGACAGACAGAGAGACAGAGAGACAGAGAAACAGAGACAGAGAGACAGAGAAACAGAGAGACAGAGAAACAGAGAGACAGAGAGATAGAGAGACAGAGAGACAGAGAGACAGAGAGAGACAAAGAGACAGAGTGACAGAGAGACAGAGAGACAGAGAGACAGAGACACAGAGAGACAGAGACACAGAGAGACAGAGAGACAGAGAAAAAGAGAAACAGAGAGACAGAGAGATAGAGAGACAGAGAGACAGAGAGACAGAGAGACATAGACATAGAGAGACAGAGAGACAGAGAGACAGAGAGAGACAGAGAGACAGAGAGAGACAGAGAGACAGAGAGACAGAGAAACAGAGAGACAGAGAGACAGAGAAACAGAGAGACAGAGAAACAGAGAGACAGAGAGATAGAGAGACAGAGAGACAGAGAGACAGATAGAGACAAAGAGACAGAGTGACAGAGAGACAGAGAGACAGAGAGACAGAGACACAGAGAGACAGAGAGACAGAGAAACAGAGAGACAGAGAGATAGAGAGAGACAAAGAGACAGAGTGACAGAGAGACAGAGAGATAGAGAGACAGAGAGACAGAGAGACAGAGAGAGACAGAGAGACAGAGAGAGACAGAGAGACAGAGAGACAGAGAAACAGAGAGACAGAGAGACAGAGAAACAGAGAGACAGAGAAACAGAGAGACAGAGAGATAGAGAGACAGAGAGACAGAGAGACAGAGAGAGACAAAGAGACAGAGTGACAGAGAGACAGAGAGACAGAGAGACAGAGACACAGAGAGACAGAGAGACAGAGACATAGAGAGACAGAGAGACAGAGATACAGAGAGAGACAGAGAGACAGAAAGACAGAGAGATAGAGAAACAGAGAGACAGAGAGAGACAAAGAGACAGAGTGATAGAGAGACAGAGACACAGAGAGACAGAGACACAGAGAGACAGACAGAGAGACAGAGAGACAGAGAGAGACAAAGAGACAGAGAGACAGAGAGACACAGAGACAGAGAAACAGAGAGACAGAGAGAGACAAAGAGACAGAGTGATAGAGAGACAGAGACACAGAGAGACAGAGACACAGAGAGACAGACAGAGAGACAGAGAGACAGAGAAAAAGAGAAACAGAGAGACAGAGAGATAGAGAGACAGAGAGACAGAGAGACAGAGAGACATAGACATAGAGAGACAGAGAGACAGAGAGACAGAGAGAGACAGAGAGACAGAGAGAGACAGAGAGACAGAGAGACAGAGAGACAGAGACACAGAGAGACAGAGAGACAGAGAAACAGAGAGACAGAGAGATAGAGAGACAGAGAGACAGAGACATAGAGAGACAGAGAGACAGAGAGACAGAGAGACAGAGATACAGAGAGAGACAGAGAGACAGAAAGACAGAGAGATAGAGAGACAGAGAAACAGAGGGACAGAGAGAGACAAGGAGACAAAGTGACAGAGAGACAGAGAGACAGAGACACAGAGAGACAGACAGAGAGACAGAGAGACAGAGATACAGAGAGACAGAGAGACAGAGAGAGACAAAGAGACAGAGGGACAGAGAGACAGAGAGACAGAGAGACAGAGAGACAGAGAGACAGAGACACAGAGAGACAGAGAGACAGAGAAACAGAGAGACAGAGAAACAGAGAGACAGAGAGACAGAGAGACAGAGAAACAGAGAGACAGAGAGAGACAAAGATACAGAGTGACAGAGAGACAGAGAGACAGAGACACAGAGAGACAGAGCGACAGAGAGACAGAGACACTGAGAGACAGAGAGACAGAGAGACTGAGAGACTGAGAGACAGAGAGACAGAGACACAGAGAGACAGAGAGACAGAGAGAAAGAGAAACAGAGAGACAGAGAGACAGAGAGACAGAGAAACAGAGAGACAGAGAGAGACAGAGAGACAGAGAGAGACAGAGAGACAGAGAGATAGAGAGACAGAGACACAGAGAGACAGAGAGACAGAGAGACAGAGACACTGAGAGACAGAGAGACAGAGAGACTGAGAGACTGAGAGACAGAGAGACGGAGACACAGAAAGACAGAGAGATAGAGAAACAGAGAGACAGAGAGAGAGAGAGAGAGAGACAGAGAGACAGAGAGAGACAAAGAGACAAAGTGACAGAGAGACAGAGAGACAGAGACACTGAGAGACAGACAGAGAGACAGAGAGACAGAGAAACAGAGACAGAGAGACAGAGAAACAGAGAGACAGAGAAACAGAGAGACAGAGAGATAGAGAGACAGAGAGACAGAGAGACAGAGAGAGACAAAGAGACAGAGTGACAGAGAGACAGAGAGACAGAGAGACAGAGACACAGAGAGACAGAGACACAGAGAGACAGAGAGACAGAGAAAAAGAGAAACAGAGAGACAGAGAGATAGAGAGACAGAGAGACAGAGAGACAGAGAGACATAGACATAGAGAGACAGAGAGACAGAGAGACAGAGAGAGACAGAGAGACAGAGAGAGACAGAGAGACAGAGAGACAGAGAAACAGAGAGACAGAGAGACAGAGAAACAGAGAGACAGAGAAACAGAGAGACAGAGAGATAGAGAGACAGAGAGACAGAGAGACAGATAGAGACAAAGAGACAGAGTGACAGAGAGACAGAGAGACAGAGAGACAGAGACACAGAGAGACAGAGAGACAGAGAAACAGAGAGACAGAGAGATAGAGAGAGACAAAGAGACAGAGTGACAGAGAGACAGAGAGATAGAGAGACAGAGAGACAGAGAGACAGAGAGAGACAGAGAGACAGAGAGAGACAGAGAGACAGAGAGACAGAGAAACAGAGAGACAGAGAGACAGAGAAACAGAGAGACAGAGAAACAGAGAGACAGAGAGATAGAGAGACAGAGAGACAGAGAGACAGAGAGAGACAAAGAGACAGAGTGACAGAGAGACAGAGAGACAGAGAGACAGAGACACAGAGAGACAGAGAGACAGAGACATAGAGAGACAGAGAGACAGAGATACAGAGAGAGACAGAGAGACAGAAAGACAGAGAGATAGAGAAACAGAGAAACAGAGGGACAGAGAGAGACAAGGAGACAAAGTGACAGAGAGACAGAGAGACAGAGACACAGAGAGACAGACAGAGAGACAGAGAAACAAAGAGACAGAGAGAGACAGAGAGACAGAGAGAGACAGAGAGACAGAGAGATAGAGAGACAGAGACACAGAGAGACAGAGAGACAGAGAGACAGAGACACTGAGAGACAGAGAGACAGAGAGACTGAGATACTGAGAGACAGAGAGACGGAGACACAGAAAGACAGAGAGATAGAGAAACAGAGAGACAGAGAGAGAGAGAGACAGAGAGACAGAGAGAGACAAAGAGACAAAGTGACAGAGAGACAGAGAGACAGAGACACTGAGAGACAGACAGAGAGACAGAGAGACAGAGAAACAGAGAGACAGAGAGACAG
Source organism: Salmo salar (assembly GCF_965601325.2). NCBI lineage: Eukaryota > Metazoa > Chordata > Actinopteri > Salmoniformes > Salmonidae > Salmo > Salmo salar. Next base: position 73,220,889 of record NC_138302.1, on the reverse strand, counting down.
AGAAACAGAGAGACAGAGAAACAGAGAGACAGAGAGATAGAGAGACAGAGAGAGACAAAGAGACAGAGTGATAGAGAGACAGAGACACAGAGAGACAGAGACACAGAGAGACAGACAGAGAGACAGAGAGACAGAGAAAAAGAGAAACAGAGAGACAGAGAGATAGAGAGACAGAGAGACAGAGAGACAGAGAGACATAGACATAGAGAGACAGAGAGACAGAGAGACAGAGAAATAGAGAGACATAGAGACAGAGAGACATAGACAAAGAGAGACAGAGAGACAGAGAGAGACAAAGAGACAGAGAGACAGAGAGACACAGAGACAGAGAAACAGAGAGACAGAGAGAGACAAAGAGACAGAGTGATAGAGAGACAGAGACACGGAGAGACAGAGACACAGAGAGACAGACAGAGAGACAGAGAGACAGAGAAAAAGAGAAACAGAGAGACAGAGAGATAGAGAGACAGAGAGACAGAGAGACAGAGAGACATAGACATAGAGAGACAGAGAGACAGAGAGACAGAGAGAGACAGAGAGACAGAGAGAGACAGAGAGACAGAGAGACAGAGAAACAGAGAGACAGAGAGACAGAGAAACAGAGAGACAGAGAAACAGAGAGACAGAGAGATAGAGAGACAGAGAGACAGAGAGACAGAGAGAGACAAAGAGACAGAGTGACAGAGAGACAGAGAGACAGAGAGACAGAGACACAGAGAGACAGAGAGACAGAGAAACAGAGAGACAGAGAGATAGAGAGACAGAGAGACAGAGACATAGAGAGACAGAGAGACAGAGAGACAGAGAGACAGAGATACAGAGAGAGACAGAGAGACAGAAAGACAGAGAGATAGAGAGACAGAGAAACAGAGGGACAGAGAGAGACAAGGAGACAAAGTGACAGAGAGACAGAGAGACAGAGACACAGAGAGACAGACAGAGAGACAGAGAGACAGAGATACAGAGAGACAGAGAGACAGAGAGAGACAAAGAGACAGAGGGACAGAGAGACAGAGAGACAGAGAGACAGAGAGACAGAGAGACAGAGACACAGAGAGACAGAGAGACAGAGAAACAGAGAGACAGAGAAACAGAGAGACAGAGAGACAGAGAGACAGAGAAACAGAGAGACAGAGAGAGACAAAGATACAGAGTGACAGAGAGACAGAGAGACAGAGACACAGAGAGACAGAGCGACAGAGAGACAGAGACACTGAGAGACAGAGAGACAGAGAGACTGAGAGACTGAGAGACAGAGAGACAGAGACACAGAGAGACAGAGAGACAGAGAGAAAGAGAAACAGAGAGACAGAGAGACAGAGAGACAGAGAAACAGAGAGACAGAGAGAGACAGAGAGACAGAGAGAGACAGAGAGACAGAGAGATAGAGAGACAGAGACACAGAGAGACAGAGAGACAGAGAGACAGAGACACTGAGAGACAGAGAGACAGAGAGACTGAGAGACTGAGAGACAGAGAGACGGAGACACAGAAAGACAGAGAGATAGAGAAACAGAGAGACAGAGAGAGAGAGAGACAGAGAGACAGAGAGAGACAAAGAGACAAAGTGACAGAGAGACAGAGAGACAGAGACACTGAGAGACAGACAGAGAGACAGAGACAGAGAAACAGAGAGACAGAGAGACAGAGAAACAGAGAGACAGAGAAACAGAGAGACAGAGAGATAGAGAGACAGAGAGACAGAGAGACAGAGAGAGACAAAGAGACAGAGTGACAGAGAGACAGAGAGACAGAGAGACAGAGACACAGAGAGACAGAGACACAGAGAGACAGAGAGACAGAGAAAAAGAGAAACAGAGAGACAGAGAGATAGAGAGACAGAGAGACAGAGAGACAGAGAGACATAGACATAGAGAGACAGAGAGACAGAGAGACAGAGAGAGACAGAGAGACAGAGAGAGACAGAGAGACAGAGAGACAGAGAAACAGAGAGACAGAGAGACAGAGAAACAGAGAGACAGAGAAACAGAGAGACAGAGAGATAGAGAGACAGAGAGACAGAGAGACAGATAGAGACAAAGAGACAGAGTGACAGAGAGACAGAGAGACAGAGAGACAGAGACACAGAGAGACAGAGAGACAGAGAAACAGAGAGACAGAGAGATAGAGAGAGACAAAGAGACAGAGTGACAGAGAGACAGAGAGATAGAGAGACAGAGAGACAGAGAGACAGAGAGAGACAGAGAGACAGAGAGAGACAGAGAGACAGAGAGACAGAGAAACAGAGAGACAGAGAGACAGAGAAACAGAGAGACAGAGAAACAGAGAGACAGAGAGATAGAGAGACAGAGAGACAGAGAGACAGAGAGAGACAAAGAGACAGAGTGACAGAGAGACAGAGAGACAGAGAGACAGAGACACAGAGAGACAGAGAGACAGAGACATAGAGAGACAGAGAGACAGAGATACAGAGAGAGACAGAGAGACAGAAAGACAGAGAGATAGAGAGACAGAGAAACAGAGGGACAGAGAGAGACAAGGAGACAAAGTGACAGAGAGACAGAGAGACAGAGACACAGAGAGACAGACAGAGAGACAGAGAGACAGAGATACAGAGAGACAGAGAGACAGAGAGACATAGACATAGAGAGACAGAGAGACAGAGAGACAGAGAGAGACAGAGAGACAGAGAGAGACAAATAGACAGAGGGACAGAGAGACAGAGAGGCAGAGAGACAGAGAGACAGAGAGACAGAGACACAGAGAGACAGAGAGACAGAGAAACAGAGAGACAGAGAAACAGAGAGACAGAGAGACAGAGAGACAGAGAAACAGAGAGACAGAGAGAGACAAAGATACAGAGTGACAGAGAGACAGAGAGACAGAGACACAGAGAGACAGAGCGACAGAGAGACAGAGACACTGAGAGACAGAGAGACAGAGAGACTGAGAGACTGAGAGACAGAGAGACAGAGACACAGAGAGACAGAGAGACAGAGAGACAGAGAAACAGAGAGACAGAGAGACAGAGAGACAGAGAAACAGAGAGACAGAGAGAGACAGAGAGACAGAGAGAGACAGAGAGACAGAGAGATAGAGAGACAGAGACACAGAGAGACAGAGAGACAGAGAGACAGAGACACTGAGAGACAGAGAGACAGAGAGACTGAGAGACTGAGAGACAGAGAGACGGAGACACAGAAAGACAGAGAGACAGAGAGACATAGATACAGAGAGACATAGAGAAATAGAGACAGAGAGACATAGACAAAGAGAGACAGAGAGACAGAGAGAGACAAAGAGACAGAGAGACAGAGAGACAGAGAGACAGAGAGAGAGAGACAGAGAGACAGAGAAATAGAGACACAGAGAGACAGAGAGACAGAGAAACAGAGAGACAGAGAGAGAGAGAGACAGAGAGACAGAGAGACAGAGAAACAGAGAGAGATAGAGACAGAGAAACAGAGAGACAGAGAGAGACAAAGAGACAAAGTGACAGAGAGACAGAGAGACAGAGACACTGAGAGACAGACAGAGAGACAGAGAGACAGAGAAACAGAGAGACAGAGAGACAGAGAAACAGAGAGACAGAGATACAGAGAGATAGAGAAATAGAGAGACATAGAGACAGAGAGACATAGACAAAGAGAGACAGAGAGACAGAGAGAGACAAAGAGACAGAGAGACAGAGAGACAGAGAAACAGAGAGACAGAGAGAGACAAAGAGACAGAGTGACAGAGAGACAGAGAGACAGAGACACAGAGAGACAGACAGAGAGACAGAGAGACAGAGAAACAGAGAGACAGAGAGACAGAGAGACAGAGAAATAGAGAGACATAGAGACAGAGAGACATAGACAAAGAGAGACAGAGAGACAGAGAGAGACAAAGAGACAGAGAGACAGAGAGACACAGAGACAGAGAAACAGAGAGACAGAGAGAGACAAAGAGACAGAGTGACAGAGAGACAGAGAGACAGAGACACAGAGAGACAGACAGAGAGACAGAGAGACAGAGAAACAGAGAAACAGAGAGACAGAGAGATAGAGAGACAGAGAGACAGAGAGACAGAGAGACATAGACATAGAGAGACAGAGAGACAGAGAGACAGAGAGAGACAGAGAGACAGAGAGAGACAGAGAGACAGAGAGACAGAGAAACAGAGAGACAGAGAGACAGAGAGACAGAGAGACAGAGAAACAGAGAGACAGAGAGGTAGAGAGACAGAGAGACAGAGAGACAGAGAGAGACAAAGAGACAGAGTGACAGAGAGACAGAGAGACAGAGAGACAGAGAGACAGAGAGACAGAGAGACAGAGAAACAGAGAGACAGAGAGACAGAGAGACAGAGAGACAGAGAGACAGAGAGACAGAGATACAGAGAGAGACAGAGAGACAGAGAAGACAGAGAGACAGAGAGACAGAGAAACAGAGAGACAGAGAGAGACAGAGAGACAGAGAGACAGAGAGACAGAGAGACAGAGAGACAGAGAGACAGAGAGACAGAGACACAGAGAGACAGAGAGAGAGAGAAACAGAGAGACAGAGAGAGAGAGAGACAGAGAGACAGAGAGACAGAGAGACAGAGAGATAGAGAGACAGAGAGACAGAGAGACAGAGAGAGACAGAGAGACAGAGAGAGACAGAGAGACAGAGAGACAGAGAGACTAGAGAGACAGAGAAACAGAGAGACAGAGAGAGACAGGAGACAAAGTGACAGAGAGACAGAGAGACAGAGACACAGAGAGACAGACAGAGAGACAGAGAGACAGAGATAAAGAGAGACAGAGAGACAGAGAGACAGAGAGACAGAGAGACAGAGAGACAGAGAGACAGAGAGACAGAGAGACAGAGAGACAGAGAGAACAGAGAGACAGAGAGAGACAGAGAGACAGAGTGACAGAGAGACAGAGAGACAGAGAAACAGAGAGACAGAGAGACAGAGAGACAGAGAGACAGAGAAACAGAGAGACAGAGAGACAGAGAGACAGAGAAACAGAGAGACAGAGAGACAGAGAGACAGAGAAATAGAGAGACAGAGAGACAGAGAGACAAGACAAAGAGAGACAGAGAGACAGAGAGACAAAGAGACAGAGAAACAGAGAGACAGAGAGAGACAGAGAGACAGAGTGACAGAGAGACAGAGAGACAGAGAGACAGAGAGACAGACAGAGAGACAGAGAGACAGAGACACAGAGAGACAGAGAGACAGAGAGACAGAGAGACAGAGAGACAGAGAGACAGAGAGAGCAGAGAGACAGAGAGACAGAGAGAGACAGAGAGACAGAGAGACAGAGAGACAGAGAGACAGAGAGACAGAGAGACAGAGAGACAGAGAGACAGAGAAACAGAGAGACAGAGAAGAGAGACAGAGAGACAGAGAGACAGAGAGACAGAGAGACAGAGAGACAGAGAGACAGAGAGACAGAGAGACAGAGAGACAGAGAGACAGAGAGACAGAGAGACAGAGAGACAGAGAGACAGAGAGACAGAGACACAGAGAGACAGAGAGACAGAGAGACAGAGAGAGACAGAGATACAGAGACAGACAGAGAGACAGAGAAGACAGAGAGAGTGAGAGAGACAGAGAGACAGAGAGACAGAGAGACAGAGAGACAGAGAGACAGAGAGACAGAGAGACAGAGACACAGAGAGACAGAGAGACAGAGAGACAGAGAGACAGAGAGACAGAGAGACAGAGAGATAGAGAGACAGAGAGACAGAGAGACAGAGAGAGACAGAGAGACAGAGAGACAGAGAGACAGAGAGAGACAGAGAGACAGAGAGACAGAGAGACAGAGAGACAGAGAAACAGAGAGACAGAGAGACAGAGAGACAGAGAGACAGAGAGAGACAGAGAGACAGAGAGACAGAGAGACAGAGAGACAGAGAGACAGAGAGACACAGAGAGACAGAGAGACAGAGAGACAGAGAAATAGAGAGACAGAGAGACAGAGAGACAGAGACACAGAGAGACAGAGAGACAGAGAGACAAGAGAGACAGAGAGACAGAGAGACAGAGAGACAGAGAAACAGAGAGACAGAGAACAGAGAGACAGAGAGACAGAGAAACAGAGAGACAGAGAACAGAGAGACAGAGAGAGACAGAGAGACAGAGAGAGCAGAGAGACAGAGAGACAGAGAGACAGAGAGACAGAGAGACAGAGAAACAGAGAGACAGAGAGACAGAGAGACAGAGAGACAGAGAGACAGAGAGACAGAGAAACAGAGAGACAGAGAGACAGAGAGACAGAGAGACAGAGAGACAGAGAGACAGAGAGACAGATAGAGACAGAGAGAGACAGAGAGACAGAGAGACAGAGAGACAGAGAGACAGAGAGACAGAGAGACAGAGAGACAGAGAGACAGAGAGACAGAGAGACAGAGAGAGACAAAGAGACAGAGAGACAGAGAGACAGAGAGACAGAGAGACAGAGAGACAGAGAGACAGAGAGACAGAGAGAGACAGAGAGACAGAGAGACAGAGAGACAGAGAGACAGAGAGACAGAGAGACAGAGAGACAGAGAAACAGAGAGACAGAGAGACAGAGAGACAGAGAGACAGAGAGACAGAGAGACAGAGAAAGAGAGACAGAGAGACAGAGAGACAGAGAGACAGAGAGACAGAGAGACAGAGAGACAGAGAGACAGAGAGACAGAGAGACAGAGAGACAGAGAGACAGAGAGACAGAGAGACAGAGAGACAGAGAGACAGAGAGACAGAGAGATAGAGAGACAGAGAGACAGAGAGACAGAGAGAGACAGAGGAGACAGAGAGACAGAGAGACAGAGAGACAGAGAGACAGAGACACAGAGAGACAGAGAGACAGAGAGACAGAGAGACAGAGACACAGAGACACAGAGACACAGAGAGACAGAGAGACAGAGAGACAGAGAGACAGAGACACAGAGAGACAGAGAGACAGAGAGACAGAGAGACAGAGAGACAGAGAGACAGAGAGACAGAGAGACAGAGAGACAGAGAGACAGAGAGAAGACAGAGAGACAGAGAGAGACAGAGAGACAGAGAGAGACAGAGAGACAGAGAGACAGAGAGACAGAGAGACAGAGAGACAGAGAGACAGAGAGACAGAGACACTGAGAGACAGAGAGACAGAGAGACTGAGAGACTGAGAGACAGAGAGACAGAGACACAG
>NC_138302.1:73178771-73203771 GCF_965601325.2 Salmo salar | reverse complement strand
GAGACAGAGAGACAGAGACACTGAGAGACAGAGAGACCGAGAGACCGAGAGACAGAGAGACAGAGACACAGAGAGACAGAGAGACAGAGAGACAGAGAAACAGAGACACAGAGACACAGAGAGACAGAGAGACAGAGAAACAGAGAGACAGAGAGACAGAGAGACAGAGAGACAGAGAGACAGAGAGAGACAAAGAGACAGAGAGATAGAGAGACAAAGACAGAGAGACAGAGAGACAGAGACAAAGAGAGACAGAGAGACAGAGAGAGACAGAGGGACTGAGAGACAGAGAGATAGAGACACAGAGAAACAGAAAGACAGAGAGAGACAAAGAGACAGAGAAACAAAGAGACAGAGAGATAGAGAGACAGAGAGACAAAGACAGAGAGACAGAGAGACAGAGACAAAGAGAGACAGAGAGACAGAGAGAGACAGAGGGACTGAGAGACAGAGACACAGAGAGACAGAGAGACATAGAAACAGAGAAACAGAGAAACAGAGAGACGGAGAGACAGAGAGACAGAGAAACAGAGAGACAGAGAGACAGAGAGATAGAGAAACAGAGAGACAGAGAGACAGAGAGATAGAGAGACAAAGACAGAGAGACAGAGAGACAGAGACAAAGAGAGACAGAGAGACAGAGAGAGACAGAGGGACAGAGAAATAGAGAGACTTAGAGACAGAGAGACATAGAACAAGAGACACAGAGAGACAGAGAGAGACAAAGAGACAGAGAGACAGAGAGACAGAGAAACAGAGAGACAGAGAGATACAGAGACATTGAGACAGAGAGACAGAGACAAAGAGAGACAGAGAGACAGAGAGACAGAGAGAGACAGAGTGACTGAGAGAGACAGAGAGACAGAGAGAGACAAAAAGACAGAGTGACAGAGAGACAGAGACACAGAGAGACAGAGAGACAGAGACACAGAGAGACAGAGAGACAGAGAGACAGAGACACAGAGAGACAGAGAGACAGAGAGACATAGAGACAGAGAGAGACAAAGAGACAGAGAGTCAGAGAGACAGAGAGACAGAGAAACAGAGAGACAGAGAGATACAGAGACATTGAGACAGAGAGACAGAGACAAAGAGAGACAGAGAGACAGAGAAACAGAGAGACAGAGAGAGACAAAGAGACAAAGTGACAGAGAGACAGAGAGACAGAGACACAGAGAGACAGACAGAGAGACAGAGAGACAGAGAAACAGAGATACAGAGAGATAGAGAGACAGAGAGACAGAGAGACATAGACATAGAGAGACAGAGAGACAGAGAGACAGAGAGATAGAGAGACAGAGACACTGAGCGACAGAGAGACCGAGAGACCGAGAGACAGAGAGACAGAGACACAGAGAGACAGAGAGACAGAGAGACAGAGAGACAGAGAGACAGAGAGATAGAGAGACAGAGAAACAGAGAGACAGAGAGAGACAAAGTGACAGAATGACAGAGAGACAGAGAGACAGAGACACAGAGAGACAGACAGAGAGACAGAGAGACAGAGAAACAGAGAGATATAGAGACAGAGAGACAGAGAGACAGAGAGACATAGACATAGAGAGACAGAGAGACTGTGAGACAGAGAGACAGAGAGAGACAGAGAGACAGAGAGACAGAGAGATAGAGAGACAGAGAAACAGAGAGACAGAGAGAGACAAAGTGACAGAGAGACAGAGAGACAGAGACACAGAGAGACAGACAGAGAAACAGAGAGACAGAGAAACAGAGAGACAGAGAGACAGAGAGACAGAGAAACAGAGAGACAGAGAGAGACAAAGATACAGAATGACAGAGAGACAGAGAGACAGAGACACAGAGAGACAGACAGAGAGACAGAGAGACAGAGAAACAGAGAGATATAGAGACAGAGAGACAGAGAGACAGAGAGACATAGACATAGAGAGACAGAGAGACAGAGAGACAGAGAGACAGAGAGACAGAGAGAGACAGAGAGACAGAGAGAGACAGAGAGACAGAGAGACAGAGAGATAGAGAGACAGAGACACTGAGCGACAGAGAGACCGAGAGACCGAGAGACAGAGAGACAGAGACACAGAGAGACAGAGAGACAGAGAGACAGAGAGACAGAGACACAGAGAGACAGAGAGACAGAGAAACAGAGAGACAGAGAAACAGAGAGACAGAGAGACAGAGAGACAGAGAAACAGAGAGACAGAGAGAGACAAAGATACAGAATGACAGAGAGACAGAGAGACAGAGACACAGAGAGACAGACAGAGAGACAGAGAGACAGAGAAACAGAGAGATATAGAGACAGAGAGACAGAGAGACATAGACATAGAGAGACAGAGAGACAGTGAGACAGAGAGACAGAGAGAGACAGAGAGACAGAGAGATAGAGAGACAGAGAAACAGAGAGACAGAGAGAGACAAAGTGACAGAGAGACAGAGAGACAGAGACACAGAGAGACAGACAGAGAGACAGAGAGACAGAGAAACAGAGAGACAGAGAGATAGAGAGACAGAGAGACAGAGAGACATAGACATAGAGAGACAGAGACACAGAGAGACAGAGACACTGAGAGACAGAGAGACAGAGAGACCGAGAGACTGAGAGACAGAGAGACAGAGACACAGAGAGACAGAGAGACAGAGAGACAGAGAAACAGAGACACAGAGGGACAGACAGAGAGACAGAGAGACAGAGAAACAGAGAGATATAGAGACAGAGAGACAGAGAGACAGAGAGACAGAGAGAGACAGAGAGACAGAGAGAGACAGAGAGACAGAGAGACAGAGAGATAGAGAGACAGAGACACTGAGAGACAGAGAGACCGAGAGACCGAGAGATAGAGAGAGAGAGACACAGAGAGACAGAGAGACAGAGAGACAGAGAAACAGAGACACAGAGACACAGAGAGACAGAGAGACAGAGAAACAGAGAGACAGAGAGACAGAGAGACAGAGAGACAGAGAGACAGAGAGAGACAAAGAGACAGAGAGATAGAGAGACAAAGACAGAGAGACAGAGAGACAGAGACAAAGAGAGACAGAGATACAGAGAGAGACAGAGGGACAGAGACAGAGAGATAGAGACACAGAGAAACAGAAAGACAGAGAGAGACAAAGAGACAGAGAAACAAAGAGACAGAGAGATAGAGAGACAGAGAGACATAGAAACAGAGAGACAGAGAAACAGAGAGACAGAGAGACAGAGAGATAGAGAAACAGAGAGACAGAGAGACAGAGAGATAGAGAGACAAAGACAGAGAGACAGAGAGACAGAGACAAAGAGAGACAGAGAGACAGAGAGAGACAGAGGGACTGAGAGACAGAGACACAGAGAGACAGAGAGACAGAGAAATAGAGAGACTTAGAGACAGAGAGACATAGAACAAGAGACACAGAGAGATTTAGAGAGACAAAGAGACAGAGAGACAGAGAGACAGAGAAACAGAGAGACAGAGAGATACAGAGACATTGAGACAGAGAGACAGAGACAAAGAGAGACCGAGAGACAGAGAGACAGAGAGAGACAGAGTGACTGAGAGAGACAGAGAGACAGAGAGAGACAAAAAGACAGAGTGACAGAGAGATAGAGAGACACAGAGAGACAGAGAGACAGAGACACAGAGAGACAGAGAGACAGAGAGACAGAGACACAGAGAGACAGAGAGACAGAGAGACATAGAGACAGAGAGAGACAAAGAGACAGAGAGTCAGAGAGACAGAGAGACAGAGAAACAGAGAGACAGAGAGATACAGAGACATTGAGACAGAGAGACAGAGACAAAGAGAGACAGAGAGACAGAGAAACAGAGAGACAGAGAGAGACAAAGAGACAAAGTGACAGAGAGACAGAGAGACAGAGACACAGAGAGACAGACAGAGAGACAGAGAGACAGAGAAACAGAGATACAGAGAGATAGAGAGACAGAGAGACAGAGAGACATAGACATAGAGAGACAGAGAGACAGAGAGACAGAGAGACAGAGAGACAGAGAGAGACAGAGAGACAGAGAGAGACAGAGAGACAGAGAGACAGAGAGATAGAGAGACAGAGACACTGAGCGACAGAGAGACCGAGAGACCGAGAGACAGAGAGACAGAGACACAGAGAGACAGAGAGACAGAGAGACAGAGAGACAGAGAGACAGAGACACAGAGAGACAGAGAGACAGAGAAACAGAGAGACAGAGAAACAGAGAGACAGAGAGACAGAGAGACAGAGAAACAGAGAGACAGAGAGAGACAAAGATACAGAATGACAGAGAGACAGAGAGACAGAGAGAGACAGAGAGACAGAGAGAGACAGAGAGACAGAGAGACAGAGAGATAGAGAGACAGAGACACTGAGCGACAGAGAGACCGAGAGACCGAGAGACAGAGAGACAGAGACACAGAGAGACAGAGAGACAGAGAGACAGAGAGACAGAGAGACAGAGACACAGAGAGACAGAGAGACAGAGAAACAGAGAGACAGAGAAACAGAGAGACAGAGAGATAGAGAGACAGAGAAACAGAGAGACAGAGAGAGACAAAGAGACAAAGTGACAGAGAGACAGAGAGACAGAGACACAGAGAGACAGACAGAGAGACAGAGAGACAGAGAAACAGAGAGACAGAGAGATAGAGAGACAGAGAGACAGAGAGACATAGACATAGATAGACAGAGAGACAGAGAGACAGAGAGACAGAGAGACAGAGAGAGACAGAGAGACAGAGAGAGACAGAGAGACGGAGAGACAGAGAGAGAGAGAGACAGAGACACTGAGAGACAGAGAGACCGAGAGACCGAGAGATAGAGAGAGAGAGACACAGAGAGACAGAGAGACAGAGAGACAGAGAAACAGAGACACAGAGACACAGAGAGACAGAGAGACAGAGAAACAGAGAGACAGAGAGACAGAGAGACAGAGAGACAGAGAGAGACAAAGAGACAGAGAGATAGAGAGACAAAGACAGAGAGACAGAGAGACAGAGACAAAGAGAATCAGAGAGACAGAGAGAGACAGAGGGACTGAGAGACAGAGAGATAGAGACACAGAGAAACAGAAAGACAGAGAGAGACAAAGAGACAGAGAAACAAAGAGACAGAGAGATAGAGAGACAGAGAGACAAAGACAGAGAGACAGAGAGACAGAGACAAAGAGAGACAGAGAGACAGAGAGAGACAGAGGGACTGAGAGACAGAGACACAGAGAGACAGAGAGACAGAGAAATAGAGAGACTTAGAGACAGAGAGACATAGAACAAGAGACACAGAGAGATTTAGAGAGACAAAGAGACAGAGAGACAGAGAGACAGAGAAACAGAGAGACAGAGAGATACAGAGACATTGAGACAGAGAGACAGAGACAAAGAGAGACAGAGAGACAGAGAGACAGAGAGAGACAGAGTGACTGAGAGAGACAGAGAGACAGAGAGAGACAAAAAGACAGAGTGACAGAGAGACAGAGACACAGAGAGACAGAGAGACAGAGACACAGAGAGACAGAGAGACAGAGAGACAGAGACACAGAGAGACAGAGAGACAGAGAGACATAGAGACAGAGAGAGACAAAGAGACAGAGAGTCAGAGAGACAGAGAGACAGAGAAACAGAGAGACAGAGAGATACAGAGACATTGAGACAGAGAGACAGAGACAAAGAGAGACAGAGAGACAGAGAAACAGAGAGACAGAGAGAGACAAAGAGACAAAGTGACAGAGAGACAGAGAGACAGAGACACAGAGAGACAGACAGAGAGACAGAGAGACAGAGAAACAGAGAGACAGAGAGACAGAGAAACAGAGAGACAGAGAAACAGAGAGACAGAGAGACAGAGAGACAGAGAAACAGAGAGACAGAGAGAGACAAAGATACAGAATGACAGAGAGACAGAGAGACAGAGACACAGAGAGACAGACAGAGAGACAGAGAGACAGAGAAACAGAGAGATATAGAGACAGAGAGACAGAGAGACAGAGAGACATAGACATAGAGAGACAGAGAGACAGTGAGACAGAGAGACAGAGAGAGACAGAGAGACAGAGAGACAGAGAGATAGAGAGACAGAGAAACAGAGAGACAGAGAGAGACAAAGTGACAGAGAGACAGAGAGACAGAGACACAGAGAGACAGACAGAGAAACAGAGAGACAGAGAAACAGAGAGACAGAGAGACAGAGAGACAGAGAATCAGAGAGACAGAGAGAGACAAAGATACAGAATGACAGAGAGACAGAGAGACAGAGACACAGAGAGACAGACAGAGAGACAGAGAGACAGAGACACAGAGAGACAGACAGAGAGACAGAGAGACAGAGAAACAGAGATACAGAGAGATAGAGAGACAGAGAGACAGAGAGACATAGACATAGAGAGACAGAGAGACAGAGAGACAGAGAGACAGAGAGACAGAGAGAGACAGAGAGACAGAGAGAGACAGAGAGACAGAGAGACAGAGAGATAGAGAGACAGAGACACTGAGCGACAGAGAGACCGAGAGACCGAGAGACAGAGAGACAGAGACACAGAGAGACAGAGAGACAGAGAGACAGAGAGACAGAGAGACAGAGACACAGAGAGACAGAGAGACAGAGAAACAGAGAGACAGAGAAACAGAGAGACAGAGAGACAGAGAGACAGAGAAACAGAGAGACAGAGAGAGACAAAGATACAGAATGACAGAGAGACAGAGAGACAGAGACACAGAGAGACAGACAGAGAGACAGAGAGACAGAGAAACAGAGAGATATAGAGACAGAGAGACAGAGAGACAGAGAGACATAGACATAGAGAGACAGAGAGACAGTGAGACAGAGAGACAGAGAGAGACAGAGAGACAGAGAGACAGAGAGATAGAGAGACAGAGAAACAGAGAGACAGAGAGAGACAAAGTGACAGAGAGACAGAGAGACAGAGACACAGAGAGACAGACAGAGAAACAGAGAGACAGAGAAACAGAGAGACAGAGAGACAGAGAGACAGAGAATCAGAGAGACAGAGAGAGACAAAGATACAGAATGACAGAGAGACAGAGAGACAGAGACACAGAGAGACAGACAGAGAGACAGAGAGACAGAGACACAGAGAGACAGAGAGACAGAGAGACAGAGAGACAGAGAGACAGAGAGAGACAGAGAGACAGAGAGAGACAGAGAGACAGAGAGACAGAGAGACAGAGACACTGAGCGACAGAGAGACCGAGAGACCGAGAGACAGAGAGACAGAGACACAGAGAGACAGAGAGACAGAGAGACAGAGAGACAGAGACACAGAGAGACAGAGAGACAGAGAAACAGAGAGACAGAGAAACAGAGAGACAGAGAGACAGAGAGACAGAGAAACAGAGAGACAGAGAGAGACAAAGATACAGAATGACAGAGAGACAGAGAGACAGAGACACAGAGAGACAGACAGAGAGACAGAGAGACAGAGAAACAGAGAGATATAGAGACAGAGAGACAGAGAGACAGAGAGACATAGACATAGAGAGACAGAGAGACAGTGAGACAGAGAGACAGAGAGAGACAGAGAGACAGAGAGATAGAGAGACAGAGAAACAGAGAGACAGAGAGAGACAAAGTGACAGAGAGACAGAGAGACAGAGACACAGAGAGACAGACAGAGAGACAGAGAGACAGAGAAACAGAGAGACAGAGAGATAGAGAGACAGAGAGACAGAGAGACATAGACATAGAGAGACAGAGACACAGAGAGACAGAGACACTGAGAGACAGAGAGACAGAGAGACCGAGAGACTGAGAGACAGAGAGACAGAGACACAGAGAGACAGAGAGACAGAGAGACAGAGAAACAGAGACACAGAGAGACAGACAGAGAGACAGAGAGACAGAGAAACAGAGAGATATAGAGACAGAGAGACAGAGAGACAGAGAGACAGAGAGAGACAGAGAGACAGAGAGAGACAGAGAGACAGAGAGACAGAGAGATAGAGAGACAGAGAAACAGAGAGAAAGAGAGAGACAAAGAGACAAAGTGACAGAGAGACAGAGAGACAGAGAAACAGAGACACAGAGAGACAGACAGAGAGACAGAGAGACAGAGAAACAGAGAGATATAGAGACAGAGAGACAGAGAGACAGAGAGACAGAGAGAGACAGAGAGACAGAGAGAGACAGAGAGACAGAGAGACAGAGAGATAGAGAGACAGAGAAACAGAGAGAAACAGAGAGACAGAGAGATAGAGAGACAGAGAGACAGAGAGACATAGACATAGAGAGACAGAGAGACAGAGAGAGACAGAGAGACAGAGAGAGACAGAGAGACAGAGAGACAGAGAGATAGAGAGACAGAGAGACAGAGAGACATAGACATAGAGAGACAGAGAGACAGAGAGAGACAGAGAGACAGAGAGAGACAGAGAGACAGAGAGACAGAGAGATAGAGAGACAGAGAAACAGAGTGACAGAGAAACAGAGACACAGAGAGACAGACAGAGAGACAGAGAAACAGAGAGATATAGAGACAGAGATACAGAGAGACAGAGAGACATAGACATAGAGAGACAGAGAGACAGTGAGACAGAGAGAGACAGAGAGACAGAGAGAGACTAGGAGACAGAGAGACAGAGAGATAGAGAGACAGAGAAACAGAGAGACAGAGAGAGACAAAGAGACAAAGTGACAGAGAGACAGAGAGACAGAGACACGGAGAGACAGACAGAGAGACAGAGAGACAGAGAAACAGAGAGACAGAGAGATAGAGAGACAGAGAGACAGAGAGACATAGACATAGAGAGACAGAGAGACAGAGAGACAGAGAGACAGAGAGACAGAGAGACAGAGAGAGACAGAGAGACAGAGAGACAGAGAGATAGAGAGACAGAGACACTGAGAGACAGAGAGACCGAGAGACCGAGAGACAGAGAGACAGAGACACAGAGAGACAGAGAGACAGAGAAACAGAGACACAGAGACACAGAGAGACAGAGAGACAGAGAAACAGAGAGACAGAGAGACAGAGAGACAGAGAGACAGAGAGACAGAGAGAGACAAAGAGACAGAGAGATAGAGAGACAAAGACAGAGAGACAGAGAGACAGAGACAAAGAGAGACAGAGAGACAGAGAGAGACAGAGGGACTGAGAGACAGAGAGATAGAGACACAGAGAAACAGAAAGACAGAGAGAGACAAAGAGACACAGAAACAGAGAGACAGAGAGATAGAGAGACAGAGAGACAGAAACAGAGAAACAGAGAAACAGAGAGACGGAGAGACAGAGAGACAGAGAAACAGAGAGACAGAGAGACAGAGAGATAGAGAAACAGAGAGACAGAGAGACAGAGAGATAGAGAGACAGAGAAACAGAGTGACAGAGAAACAGAGACACAGAGAGACAGACAGAGAGACAGAGAAACAGAGAGATATAGAGACAGAGATACAGAGAGACAGAGAGACATAGACATAGAGAGACAGAGAGACAGTGAGACAGAGAGAGACAGAGAGACAGAGAGAGACTAGGAGACAGAGAGACAGAGAGATAGAGAGACAGAGAAACAGAGAGACAGAGAGAGACAAAGAGACAAAGTGACAGAGAGACAGAGAGACAGAGACACGGAGAGACAGACAGAGAGACAGAGAGACAGAGAAACAGAGAGACAGAGAGATAGAGAGACAGAGAGACAGAGAGACATAGACATAGAGAGACAGAGAGACAGAGAGACAGAGAGACAGAGAGACAGAGAGACAGAGAGAGACAGAGAGACAGAGAGACAGAGAGATAGAGAGACAGAGACACTGAGAGACAGAGAGACCGAGAGACCGAGAGACAGAGAGACAGAGACACAGAGAGACAGAGAGACAGAGAAACAGAGACACAGAGACACAGAGAGACAGAGAGACAGAGAAACAGAGAGACAGAGAGACAGAGAGACAGAGAGACAGAGAGACAGAGAGAGACAAAGAGACAGAGAGATAGAGAGACAAAGACAGAGAGACAGAGAGACAGAGACAAAGAGAGACAGAGAGACAGAGAGAGACAGAGGGACTGAGAGACAGAGAGATAGAGACACAGAGAAACAGAAAGACAGAGAGAGACAAAGAGACACAGAAACAGAGAGACAGAGAGATAGAGAGACAGAGAGACATAGAAACAGAGAAACAGAGAAACAGAGAGACGGAGAGACAGAGAGACAGAGAAACAGAGAGACAGAGAGACAGAGAGATAGAGAAACAGAGAGACAGAGAGACAGAGAGATAGAGAGACAAAGACAGAGAGACAGAGAGACAGAGACAAAGAGAGACAGAGAGACAGATAGAGACAGAGGGACTGAGAGACAGAGACACAGAGAGACAGAGAGACAGAGAAATAGAGAGACTTAGAGACAGAGAGACATAGAACAAGAGACACAGAGAGACAGAGAGAGACAAAGAGACAGAGAGACAGAGAGACAGAGAAACAGAGAGACAGAGAGATACAGTGACATTGAGACAGAGAGACAGAGACAAAGAGAGACAGAGAGACAGAGAGACAGAGAGAGACAGAGTGACTGAGAGAGACAGAGAGACAGAGAGAGACAGAGAGACAGAGAGACAGAGAGATAGAGAGACAGAGACACTGAGCGACAGAGAGACCGAGAGACCGAGAGACAGAGAGACAGAGAAACAGAGAGACAGAGAAACAGAGAGACAGAGAAACAGAGAGACAGAGAGAGACAAAGATACAGAATGACAGAGAGACAGAGAGACAGAGACACAGAGAGACAGACAGAGAGACAGAGAGACAGAGAAACAGAGAGATATAGAGACAGAGAGACAGAGAGACAGAGAGACATAGACATAGAGAGACAGAGAGACAGTGAGACAGAGAGACAGAGAGAGACAGAGAGACAGAGAGACAGAGAGATAGAGAGACAGAGAAACAGAGAGAAAGAGAGAGACAAAGTGACAGAGAGACAGAGAGACAGAGACACAGAGAGACAGACAGAGAAACAGAGAGACAGAGAAACAGAGAGACAGAGAGACAGAGAGACAGAGAAACAGAGAGACAGAGAGAGACAAAGATACAGAATGACAGAGAGACAGAGAGACAGAGACACAGAGAGACAGACAGAGAGACAGAGAGACAGAGAAACAGAGAGATATAGAGACAGAGAGACAGAGAGACAGAGAGACATAGACATAGAGAGACAGAGAGACAGAGAGACAGAGAGACAGAGAGACAGAGAGAGACAGAGAGACAGAGAGAGACAGAGAGACAGAGAGACAGAGAGATAGAGAGACAGAGACACTGAGCGACAGAGAGACCGAGAGACCGAGAGACAGAGAGACAGAGACACAGAGAGACAGAGAGACAGAGAGACAGAGAGACAGAGAGACAGAGAGACAGAGAGACAGAGAAACAGAGAGACAGAGAAACAGAGAGACAGAGAGACAGAGAGACATAGAAACAGAGAGACAGAGAGAGACAAAGATACAGAATGACAGAGAGACAGAGAGACAGAGACACAGAGAGACAGACAGAGAGACAGAGAGACAGAGAAACAGAGAGATATAGAGACAGAGAGACAGAGAGACAGAGAGACATAGACATAGAGAGACAGAGAGACAGTGAGACAGAGAGACAGAGAGAGACAGAGAGACAGAGAGACAGAGAGATAGAGAGACAGAGAAACAGAGAGACAGAGAGAGACAAAGTGACAGAGAGACAGAGACACAGAGAGACAGACAGAGAGACAGAGAGAAAGAGAAACAGAGAGACAGAGAGATAGAGAGACAGAGAGACAAAGAGACATAGACATAGAGAGACAGAGACACAGAGACAGAGACACTGAGAGACAGAGAGACAGAGAGACCGAGAGACTGAGAGACAGAGAGACAGAGACACAGAGAGACAGAGAGACAGAGAGACAGAGAAACAGAGACACAGAGAGACAGACAGAGAGACAGAGAGACAGAGAGACAGAGAGACAGAGAGACAGAGAGACAGAGAAACAGAGAGAAAGAGAGAGACAAAGAGACAAAGTGACAGAGAGACAGAGAGACAGAGAAACAGAGACACAGAGAGACAGACAGAGAGACAGAGAGACAGAGAAACAGAGAGATATAGAGACAGAGAGACAGAGAGACAGAGAGACAGAGAGAGACAGAGAGACAGAGAGAGACGAGAGACAGAGAGACAGAGAGATAGAGAGACAGAGAAACAGAGAGAAACAGAGAGACAGAGAGATAGAGAGACAGAGAGACAGAGAGACATAGACATAGAGAGACAGAGAGACAGAGAGAGACAGAGAGACAGAGAGTGACAGAGAGACAGAGAGACAGAGAGATAGAGAGACAGAGAGACAGAGAGACATAGACATAGAGAGACAGAGAGACAGAGAGAGACAGAGAGACAGAGAGAGACAGAGAGACAGAGAGACAGAGAGATAGAGAGACAGAGAAACAGAGTGACAGAGAAACAGAGACACAGAGAGACAGACAGAGAGACAGAGAAACAGAGAGATATAGAGACAGACAGAGAGACAGAGAGACAGAGACATAGAGAGACAGAGAGACAGTGAGACAGAGAGAGACAGAGAGACAGAGAGAGACTAGGAGACAGAGAGACAGAGAGATAGAGAGACAGAGAAACAGAGAGACAGAGAGAGACAAAGAGACAAAGTGACAGAGAGACAGAGAGACAGAGACACAGAGAGACAGACAGAGAGACAGAGAGACAGAGAAACAGAGAGACAGAGAGATAGAGAGACAGAGAGACAGAGAGACAGAGAGACAGAGAGTCAGAGAGACAGAGAGAGACAAAGAGACAGAGAGATAGAGAGACAAAGACAGAGAGACAGAGAGACAGAGAGACAGAGAGACATAGAAACAGAGAAACAGAGAAACAGAGAGACGGAGAGACAGAGAGAGAGAGAAACAGAGAGACAGAGAGACAGAGAGATAGAGAAACAGAGAGACAGAGAGACAGAGAGATAGAGAGACAAAGACAGAGAGACAGAGAGACAGAGACAAAGAGAGACAGAGAGACAGAGAGAGACAGAGGGACTGAGAGACAGAGACACAGAGAGACAGAGAGACAGAGAAATAGAGAGACTTAGAGACAGAGAGACATAGAACAAGAGACACAGAGAGATTTAGAGAGACAAAGAGACAGAGAGACAGAGAGACAGAGAAACAGAGAGACAGAGAGATACAGAGACATTGAGACAGAGAGACAGAGACAAAGAGAGACAGAGAGACAGAGAGACAGAGAGAGACAGAGTGACTGAGAGAGACAGAGAGACAGAGAGAGACAAAAAGACAGAGTGACAGAGAGACAGAGACACAGAGAGACAGAGAGACAGAGACACAGAGAGACAGAGAGACAGAGAGACAGAGACACAGAGAGACAGAGAGACAGAGGGACTGAGAGACAGAGACACAGAGAGACAGAGAGACAGAGAAATAGAGAGACTTAGAGACAGAGAGACATAGAACAAGAGACACAGAGAGACAGAGAGAGACAAAGAGACAGAGAAACAGAGAGACAGAGAGATACAGAGACATTGAGACAGAGAGACAGAGACAAAGAGAGACAGAGAGACAGAGAGACAGAGAGAGACAGAGTGACTGAGAGAGACAGAGAGACAGAGAGAGACAAAAAGACAGAGTGACAGAGAGACAGAGACACAGAGAGACAGAGAGACAGAGACACAGAGAGACAGAGAGACAGAGACAGAGACACAGAGAGACAGAGAGACAGAGAGACATAGAGACAGAGAGAGACAAAGAGACAGAGAGTCAGAGAGACAGAGAGACAGAGAAACAGAGAGACAGAGAGATACAGAGACATTGAGACAGAGAGACAGAGACAAAGAGAGACAGAGAGACAGAGAAACAGAGAGACAGAGAGAGACAAAGAGACAAAGTGACAGAGAGACAGAGAGACAGAGACACAGAGAGACAGACAGAGAGACAGAGAGACAGAGAAACAGAGATACAGAGAGATAGAGAGACAGAGAGACAGAGAGACATAGACATAGAGAGACAGAGAGACAGAGAGACAGAGAGACAGAGACACAGAGAGACAGAGAGACAGAGAAACAGAGAGACAGAGAAACAGAGAGACAGAGAGACAGAGAGACAGAGAAACAGAGAGACAGAGAGAGACAAAGATACAGAATGACAGAGAGACAGAGAGACAGAGACACAGAGAGACAGACAGAGAGACAGAGAGACAGAGAAACAGAGAGATATAGAGACAGAGAGACAGAGAGACAGAGAGACATAGACATAGAGAGACAGAGAGACAGTGAGACAGAGAGACAGAGAGAGACAGAGAGACAGAGAGACAGAGAGATAGAGAGACAGAGAAACAGAGAGACAGAGAGAGACAAAGTGACAGAGAGACAGAGAGACAGAGACACAGAGAGAGAGACACAGAGAGACAGAGAGACAGAGAGACAGAGAAACAGAGACACAGAGAGAGAGACAGAGAGACAGAGAGACAGAGAGACAGAGAGACAGAGTGACAGAGAAACAGAGAGAAAGAGAGAGACAAAGAGACAAAGTGACAGAGAGACAGAGAGACAGA
Source organism: Salmo salar (assembly GCF_965601325.2). NCBI lineage: Eukaryota > Metazoa > Chordata > Actinopteri > Salmoniformes > Salmonidae > Salmo > Salmo salar. The sequence goes on along the minus strand of NC_138302.1, from coordinate 73,189,288 downwards.
GAAACAGAGACACAGAGAGACAGACAGAGAGACAGAGAGACAGAGAAACAGAGAGATATAGAGACAGAGAGACAGAGAGACAGAGAGACAGAGAGAGACAGAGAGACAGAGAGAGACGAGAGACAGAGAGACAGAGAGATAGAGAGACAGAGAAACAGAGAGAAACAGAGAGACAGAGAGATAGAGAGACAGAGAGACAGAGAGACATAGACATAGAGAGACAGAGAGACAGAGAGAGACAGAGAGACAGAGAGTGACAGAGAGACAGAGAGACAGAGAGATAGAGAGACAGAGAGACAGAGAGACATAGACATAGAGAGACAGAGAGACAGAGAGAGACAGAGAGACAGAGAGAGACAGAGAGACAGAGAGACAGAGAGATAGAGAGACAGAGAAACAGAGTGACAGAGAAACAGAGACACAGAGAGACAGACAGAGAGACAGAGAAACAGAGAGATATAGAGACAGACAGAGAGACAGAGAGACAGAGACATAGAGAGACAGAGAGACAGTGAGACAGAGAGAGACAGAGAGACAGAGAGAGACTAGGAGACAGAGAGACAGAGAGATAGAGAGACAGAGAAACAGAGAGACAGAGAGAGACAAAGAGACAAAGTGACAGAGAGACAGAGAGACAGAGACACAGAGAGACAGACAGAGAGACAGAGAGACAGAGAAACAGAGAGACAGAGAGATAGAGAGACAGAGAGACAGAGAGACAGAGAGACAGAGAGACAGAGAGTCAGAGAGACAGAGAGAGACAAAGAGACAGAGAGATAGAGAGACAAAGACAGAGAGACAGAGAGACAGAGAGACAGAGAGACATAGAAACAGAGAAACAGAGAAACAGAGAGACGGAGAGACAGAGAGACAGAGAAACAGAGAGACAGAGAGACAGAGAGATAGAGAAACAGAGAGACAGAGAGACAGAGAGATAGAGAGACAAAGACAGAGAGACAGAGAGACAGAGACAAAGAGAGACAGAGAGACAGAGAGAGACAGAGGGACTGAGAGACAGAGACACAGAGAGACAGAGAGACAGAGAAATAGAGAGACTTAGAGACAGAGAGACATAGAACAAGAGACACAGAGAGATTTAGAGAGACAAAGAGACAGAGAGACAGAGAGACAGAGAAACAGAGAGACAGAGAGATACAGAGACATTGAGACAGAGAGACAGAGACAAAGAGAGACAGAGAGACAGAGAGACAGAGAGAGACAGAGTGACTGAGAGAGACAGAGAGACAGAGAGAGACAAAAAGACAGAGTGACAGAGAGACAGAGACACAGAGAGACAGAGAGACAGAGACACAGAGAGACAGAGAGACAGAGAGACAGAGACACAGAGAGACAGAGAGACAGAGAGACATAGAGACAGAGAGAGACAAAGAGACAGAGAGTCAGAGAGACAGAGAGACAGAGAAACAGAGAGACAGAGAGATACAGAGACATTGAGACAGAGAGACAGAGACAAAGAGAGACAGAGAGACAGAGAAACAGAGAGACAGAGAGAGACAAAGAGACAAAGTGACAGAGAGACAGAGAGACAGAGACACAGAGAGACAGACAGAGAGACAGAGAGACAGAGAAACAGAGATACAGAGAGATAGAGAGACAGAGAGACAGAGAGACATAGACATAGAGAGACAGAGAGACAGAGAAACAGAGAGACAGAGAGACAGAGAGAGACAGAGAGACAGAGAGAGACAGAGAGACAGAGAGACAGAGAGATAGAGAGACAGAGACACTGAGCGACAGAGAGACCGAGAGACCGAGAGACAGAGAGACAGAGACACAGAGAGACAGAGAGACAGAGAGACAGAGAGACAGAGAGACAGAGACACAGAGAGACAGAGAGACAGAGAAACAGAGAGACAGAGAAACAGAGAGACAGAGAGACAGAGAGACAGAGAAACAGAGAGACAGAGAGAGACAAAGATACAGAATGACAGAGAGACAGAGAGACAGAGACACAGAGAGACAGACAGAGAGACAGAGAGACAGAGAAACAGAGAGATATAGAGACAGAGAGACAGAGAGACAGAGAGACATAGACATAGAGAGACAGAGAGACAGTGAGACAGAGAGACAGAGAGAGACAGAGAGACAGAGAGACAGAGAGATAGAGAGACAGAGAAACAGAGAGACAGAGAGAGACAAAGTGACAGAGAGACAGAGAGACAGAGACACAGAGAGACAGACAGAGAAACAGAGAGACAGAGAAACAGAGAGACAGAGAGACAGAGAGACAGAGAAACAGAGAGACAGAGAGAGACAAAGATACAGAATGACAGAGAGACAGAGAGACAGAGACACAGAGAGACAGACAGAGAGACAGAGAGACAGAGAAACAGAGAGATATAGAGACAGAGAGACAGAGAGACAGAGAGACATAGACATAGAGAGACAGAGAGACAGAGAGACAGAGAGACAGAGAGACAGAGAGAGACAGAGAGAGACAGAGAGACAGAGAGACAGAGAGACAGAGAGATAGAGAGACAGAGACACTGAGCGACAGAGAGACCGAGAGACCGAGAGACAGAGAGACAGAGACACAGAGAGACAGAGAGACAGAGAGACAGAGAGACAGAGACACAGAGAGACAGAGAGACAGAGAAACAGAGAGACAGAGAGAGACAAAGAGACAAAGTGACAGAGAGACAGAGAGACAGAGACACAGAGAGACAGACAGAGAGACAGAGAGACAGAGAAACAGAGATACAGAGAGATAGAGAGACAGAGAGACAGAGAGACATAGACATAGAGAGACAGAGAGACAGAGAGACAGAGAGACAGAGAGACAGAGAGAGACAGAGAGACAGAGAGAGACAGAGAGACAGAGAGACAGAGAGATAGAGAGACAGAGACACTGAGCGACAGAGAGACCGAGAGACCGAGAGACAGAGAGACAGAGACACAGAGAGACAGAGAGACAGAGAGACAGAGAGACAGAGACACAGAGAGACAGAGAGACAGAGAAACAGAGAGACAGAGAAACAGAGAGACAGAGAGACAGAGAGACAGAGAAACAGAGAGACAGAGAGAGACAAAGATACAGAATGACAGAGAGACAGAGAGACAGAGACACAGAGAGACAGACAGAGAGACAGAGAGACAGAGAAACAGAGAGATATAGAGACAGAGAGACAGAGAGACAGAGAGACATAGACATAGAGAGACAGAGAGACAGTGAGACAGAGAGACAGAGAGAGACAGAGAGACAGAGAGACAGAGAGATAGAGAGACAGAGAAACAGAGAGACAGAGAGAGACAAAGTGACAGAGAGACAGAGAGACAGAGACACAGAGAGACAGACAGAGAAACAGAGAGACAGAGAAACAGAGAGACAGAGAGACAGAGAGACAGAGAATCAGAGAGACAGAGAGAGACAAAGATACAGAATGACAGAGAGACAGAGAGACAGAGACACAGAGAGACAGACAGAGAGACAGAGAGACAGAGACACAGAGAGACAGACAGAGAGACAGAGAGACAGAGAAACAGAGATACAGAGAGATAGAGAGACAGAGAGACAGAGAGACATAGACATAGAGAGACAGAGAGACAGAGAGACAGAGAGACAGAGAGACAGAGAGAGACAGAGAGACAGAGAGAGACAGAGAGACAGAGAGACAGAGAGATAGAGAGACAGAGACACTGAGCGACAGAGAGACCGAGAGACCGAGAGACAGAGAGACAGAGACACAGAGAGACAGAGAGACAGAGAGACAGAGAGACAGAGAGACAGAGACACAGAGAGACAGAGAGACAGAGAAACAGAGAGACAGAGAAACAGAGAGACAGAGAGACAGAGAGACAGAGAAACAGAGAGACAGAGAGAGACAAAGATACAGAATGACAGAGAGACAGAGAGACAGAGACACAGAGAGACAGACAGAGAGACAGAGAGACAGAGAAACAGAGAGATATAGAGACAGAGAGACAGAGAGACAGAGAGACATAGACATAGAGAGACAGAGAGACAGTGAGACAGAGAGACAGAGAGAGACAGAGAGACAGAGAGACAGAGAGATAGAGAGACAGAGAAACAGAGAGACAGAGAGAGACAAAGTGACAGAGAGACAGAGAGACAGAGACACAGAGAGACAGACAGAGAAACAGAGAGACAGAGAAACAGAGAGACAGAGAGACAGAGAGACAGAGAAACAGAGAGACAGAGAGAGACAAAGATACAGAATGACAGAGAGACAGAGAGACAGAGACACAGAGAGACAGACAGAGAGACAGAGAGACAGAGAAACAGAGAGATATAGAGACAGAGAGACAGAGAGACAGAGAGACATAGACATAGAGAGACAGAGAGACAGAGAGACAGAGAGACAGAGAGAGACAGAGAGACAGAGAGAGACAGAGAGACAGAGAGACAGAGAGATAGAGAGACAGAGACACTGAGCGACAGAGAGACCGAGAGACCGAGAGACAGAGAGACAGAGACACAGAGAGACAGAGAGACAGAGAGACAGAGAGACAGAGACACAGAGAGACAGAGAGACAGAGAAACAGAGAGACAGAGAGAGACAAAGAGACAAAGTGACAGAGAGACAGAGAGACAGAGACACAGAGAGACAGACAGAGAGACAGAGAGACAGAGAAACAGAGATACAGAGAGATAGAGAGACAGAGAGACAGAGAGACATAGACATAGAGAGACAGAGAGACAGAGAGACAGAGAGACAGAGAGACAGAGAGAGACAGAGAGACAGAGAGAGACAGAGAGACAGAGAGACAGAGAGATAGAGAGACAGAGACACTGAGCGACAGAGAGACCGAGAGACCGAGAGACAGAGAGACAGAGACACAGAGAGACAGAGAGACAGAGAGACAGAGAGACAGAGACACAGAGAGACAGAGAGACAGAGAAACAGAGAGACAGAGAAACAGAGAGACAGAGAGACAGAGAGACAGAGAAACAGAGAGACAGAGAGAGACAAAGATACAGAATGACAGAGAGACAGAGAGACAGAGACACAGAGAGACAGACAGAGAGACAGAGAGACAGAGAAACAGAGAGATATAGAGACAGAGAGACAGAGAGACAGAGAGACATAGACATAGAGAGACAGAGAGACAGTGAGACAGAGAGACAGAGAGAGACAGAGAGACAGAGAGACAGAGAGATAGAGAGACAGAGAAACAGAGAGACAGAGAGAGACAAAGTGACAGAGAGACAGAGAGACAGAGACACAGAGAGACAGACAGAGAAACAGAGAGACAGAGAAACAGAGAGACAGAGAGACAGAGAGACAGAGAATCAGAGAGACAGAGAGAGACAAAGATACAGAATGACAGAGAGACAGAGAGACAGAGACACAGAGAGACAGACAGAGAGACAGAGAGACATAGACATAGAGAGACAGAGAGACAGAGAGACAGAGAGACAGAGAGACAGAGAGAGACAGAGAGACAGAGAGAGACAGAGAGACAGAGAGACAGAGAGATAGAGAGACAGAGACACTGAGCGACAGAGAGACCGAGAGACCGAGAGACAGAGAGACAGAGACACAGAGAGACAGAGAGACAGAGAGACAGAGAGACAGAGACACAGAGAGACAGAGAGACAGAGAAACAGAGAGACAGAGAAACAGAGAGACAGAGAGACAGAGAGACAGAGAAACAGAGAGACAGAGAGAGACAAAGATACAGAATGACAGAGAGACAGAGAGACAGAGACACAGAGAGACAGACAGAGAGACAGAGAGACAGAGAAACAGAGAGATATAGAGACAGAGAGACAGAGAGACAGAGAGACATAGACATAGAGAGACAGAGAGACAGTGAGACAGAGAGACAGAGAGAGACAGAGAGACAGAGAGATAGAGAGACAGAGAAACAGAGAGACAGAGAGAGACAAAGTGACAGAGAGACAGAGAGACAGAGACACAGAGAGACAGACAGAGAGACAGAGAGACAGAGAAACAGAGAGACAGAGAGATAGAGAGACAGAGAGACAGAGAGACATAGACATAGAGAGACAGAGACACAGAGAGACAGAGACACTGAGAGACAGAGAGACAGAGAGACCGAGAGACTGAGAGACAGAGAGACAGAGACACAGAGAGACAGAGAGACAGAGAGACAGAGAAACAGAGACACAGAGAGACAGACAGAGAGACAGAGAGACAGAGAAACAGAGAGATATAGAGACAGAGAGACAGAGAGACAGAGAGACAGAGAGAGACAGAGAGACAGAGAGAGACAGAGAGACAGAGAGACAGAGAGATAGAGAGACAGAGAAACAGAGAGAAAGAGAGAGACAAAGAGACAAAGTGACAGAGAGACAGAGAGACAGAGAAACAGAGACACAGAGAGACAGACAGAGAGACAGAGAGACAGAGAAACAGAGAGATATAGAGACAGAGAGACAGAGAGACAGAGAGACAGAGAGAGACAGAGAGACAGAGAGAGACAGAGAGACAGAGAGACAGAGAGATAGAGAGACAGAGAAACAGAGAGAAACAGAGAGACAGAGAGATAGAGAGACAGAGAGACAGAGAGACATAGACATAGAGAGACAGAGAGACAGAGAGAGACAGAGAGACAGAGAGAGACAGAGAGACAGAGAGACAGAGAGATAGAGAGACAGAGAGACAGAGAGACATAGACATAGAGAGACAGAGAGACAGAGAGAGACAGAGAGACAGAGAGAGACAGAGAGACAGAGAGACAGAGAGATAGAGAGACAGAGAAACAGAGTGACAGAGAAACAGAGACACAGAGAGACAGACAGAGAGACAGAGAAACAGAGAGATATAGAGACAGAGATACAGAGAGACAGAGAGACATAGACATAGAGAGACAGAGAGACAGTGAGACAGAGAGAGACAGAGAGACAGAGAGAGACTAGGAGACAGAGAGACAGAGAGATAGAGAGACAGAGAAACAGAGAGACAGAGAGAGACAAAGAGACAAAGTGACAGAGAGACAGAGAGACAGAGACACAGAGAGACAGACAGAGAGACAGAGAGACAGAGAAACAGAGAGACAGAGAGATAGAGAGACAGAGAGACAGAGAGACATAGACATAGAGAGACAGAGAGACAGAGAGACAGAGAGACAGAGAGACAGAGAGACAGAGAGAGACAGAGAGACAGAGAGACAGAGAGATAGAGAGACAGAGACACTGAGAGACAGAGAGACCGAGAGACCGAGAGACCGAGAGACAGAGACACAGAGAGACAGAGAGACAGAGAAACAGAGACACAGAGACACAGAGAGACAGAGAGACAGAGAAACAGAGAGACAGAGAGACAGAGAGACAGAGAGACAGAGAGACAGAGAGAGACAAAGAGACAGAGAGATAGAGAGACAAAGACAGAGAGACAGAGAGACAGAGACAAAGAGAGACAGAGAGACAGAGAGAGACAGAGGGACTGAGAGACAGAGAGATAGAGACACAGAGAAACAGAAAGACAGAGAGAGACAATTAGACAGAGAAACAGAGAGACAGAGAGATAGAGAGACAGAGAGACATAGAAACAGAGAAACAGAGAAACAGAGAGACGGAGAGACAGAGAGACAGAGAAACAGAGAGACAGAGAGACAGAGAGATAGAGAAACAGAGAGACAGAGAGACAGAGAGATAGAGAGACAAAGACAGAGAGACAGAGAGACAGAGACAAAGAGAGACAGAGAGACAGATAGAGACAGAGGGACTGAGAGACAGAGACACAGAGAGACAGAGAGACAGAGAAATAGAGAGACTTAGAGACAGAGAGACATAGAACAAGAGACACAGAGAGACAGAGAGAGACAAAGAGACAGAGAGACAGAGAGACAGAGAAACAGAGAGACAGAGAGATACAGAGACATTGAGACAGAGAGACAGAGACAAAGAGAGACAGAGAGACAGAGAGACAGAGAGAGACAGAGTGACTGAGAGAGACAGAGAGACAGAGAGAGACAGAGAGACAGAGAGACAGAGAGATAGAGAGACAGAGACACTGAGCGACAGAGAGACCGAGAGACCGAGAGACAGAGAGACAGAGAAACAGAGAGACAGAGAAACAGAGAGACAGAGAAACAGAGAGACAGAGAGAGACAAAGATACAGAATGACAGAGAGACAGAGAGACAGAGACACAGAGAGACAGACAGAGAGACAGAGAGACAGAGAAACAGAGAGATATAGAGACAGAGAGACAGAGAGACAGAGAGACATAGACATAGAGAGACAGAGAGACAGTGAGACAGAGAGACAGAGAGAGACAGAGAGACAGAGAGACAGAGAGATAGAGAGACAGAGAAACAGAGAGAAAGAGAGAGACAAAGTGACAGAGAGACAGAGAGACAGAGACACAGAGAGACAGACAGAGAAACAGAGAGACAGAGAAACAGAGAGACAGAGAGACAGAGAGACAGAGAAACAGAGAGACAGAGAGAGACAAAGATACAGAATGACAGAGAGACAGAGAGACAGAGACACAGAGAGACAGACAGAGAGACAGAGAGACAGAGAAACAGAGAGATATAGAGACAGAGAGACAGAGAGACAGAGAGACATAGACATAGAGAGACAGAGAGACAGAGAGACAGAGAGACAGAGAGACAGAGAGACAGAGAGAGACAGAGAGACAGAGAGAGACAGAGAGACAGAGAGACAGAGAGATAGAGAGACAGAGACACTGAGCGACAGAGAGACCGAGAGACCGAGAGACAGAGAGACAGAGACGACAGAGAGACAGAGAGACAGAGAGACAGAGAGACAGAGAGACAGAGAGACAGAGAAACAGAGAGACAGAGAAACAGAGAGACAGAGAGACAGAGAGACATAGAAACAGAGAGACAGAGAGAGACAAAGATACAGAATGACAGAGAGACAGAGAGACAGAGACACAGAGAGACAGACAGAGAGACAGAGAGACAGAGAAACAGAGAGATATAGAGACAGAGAGACAGAGAGACAGAGAGACATAGACATAGAGAGACAGAGAGACAGTGAGACAGAGAGACAGAGAGAGACAGAGAGACAGAGAGACAGAGAGATAGAGAGACAGAGAAACAGAGAGACGTAGAGAGACAAAGTGACAGAGAGACAGAGACACAGAGAGACAGACAGAGAGACAGAGAGAAAGAGAAACAGAGAGACAGAGAGATAGAGAGACAGAGAGACAAAGAGACATAGACATAGAGAGACAGAGACACAGAGACAGAGACACTGAGAGACAGAGAGACAGAGAGACAGAGAGACTGAGAGACAGAGAGACAGAGACACAGAGAGACAGAGAGACAGAGAGACAGAGAAACAGAGACACAGAGAGACAGACAGAGAGACAGAGAGACAGAGAGACAGAGAGACAGAGAGACAGAGAGACAGAGAAACAGAGAGAAAGAGAGAGACAAAGAGACAAAGTGACAGAGAGACAGAGAGACAGAGAAACAGAGACACAGAGAGACAGACAGAGAGACAGAGAGACAGAGAGACAGAGAGACAGAGAGACAGAGAGACAGAGAAACAGAGAGAAAGAGAGAGACAAAGAGACAAAGTGACAGAGAGACAGAGAGATATAGAGACAGAGAGACAGAGAGACAGAGAGACAGAGAGAGACAGAGAGACAGAGAGAGACGAGAGACAGAGAGACAGAGAGATAGAGAGACAGAGAAACAGAGAGAAACAGAGAGACAGAGAGATAGAGAGACAGAGAGACAGAGAGACAGAGAGACAGAGAGAGACAGAGAGACAGAGAGTGACAGAGAGACAGAGAGACAGAGAGACATAGACATAGAGAGACAGAGAGACAGAGAGACAGAGAGACAGAGAGACAGAGAGAGACAGAGAGACAGAGAGAGACAGAGAGACAGAGAGACAGAGAGATAGAGAGACAGAGACACTGAGCGACAGAGAGACCGAGAGACCGAGAGACAGAGAGACAGAGACACAGAGAGACAGAGAGACAGAGAGACAGAGAGACAGAGAGACAGAGAGACAGAGAAACAGAGAGACAGAGAAACAGAGAGACAGAGAGACAGAGAGACATAGAAACAGAGAGACAGAGAGAGACAAAGATACAGAATGACAGAGAGACAGAGAGACAGAGACACAGAGAGACAGACAGAGAGACAGAGAGACAGAGAAACAGAGAGATATAGAGACAGAGAGACAGAGAGACAGAGAGACATAGACATAGAGAGACAGAGAGACAGTGAGACAGAGAGACAGAGAGAGACAGAGAGACAGAGAGACAGAGAGATAGAGAGACAGAGAAACAGAGAGACAGAGAGAGACAAAGTGACAGAGAGACAGAGACACAGAGAGACAGACAGAGAGACAGAGAGAAAGAGAAACAGAGAGACAGAGAGATAGAGAGACAGAGAGACAAAGAGACATAGACATAGAGAGACAGAGACACAGAGACAGAGACACTGAGAGACAGAGAGACAGAGAGACCGAGAGACTGAGAGACAGAGAAACAGAGAGACAGAGAGAGACAAAGATACAGAATGACAGAGAGACAGAGAGACAGAGACACAGAGAGACAGACAGAGAGACAGAGAGACAGA